>NC_133755.1:88424154-88537793 GCF_036562045.2 Rhinolophus sinicus
ATTTTGTATAATTAACAATTATGCAACATCTGTTTACTTTGTTTCTACCTGCTTCCTTAGATTATAATCAGAAATTTGGGCAGTGATTTTACAAACCGAAGATCCAAATTAGAATTAAGGTTTCAGAAGCAATACCTGGAAACGAACCTACCCAGAGACAAGATATTTGGCCCTCAAGAACCCAGCTACAAAGAAAGAGCAGAAGCATCAACTAGCACATCACAAGAGGCACTCAGGAGAAGCAGCAGAAGCCCCAGCGGACCATTAGGGTCAGTTGTATGAGTTAGGAAAGGGCCAAGGCAAGCAAGCTTTGCCGCTGTCACAGTCCCATGGAAGCACTGATGTATTCCAATATTATTCAGTAATTGATGTTAATGGTAAAATTCTTAAAACACACACACATGACTAAAACCAGAAATCAGTATATTTTTCTTTACAACCCTTGTTTACTTTTGTTAAAAGATAAATTGAGGCATATTAATTTTAAGAGTTTATTTGAGCAAAACTCAATACTCAATTCCAACTGGGCAACACCAACCAGGGAAGTGGCTAAGAATGCTTCACCAATAGGATCTCTGGGAGAGACTTTTCTGGAGACAGGTGGATGCAAAGCAAGGAAATTATTGATTGGCTACAGCCTTAAAGCCTAGCTGCCTGTTGTGATTGGTTTTCCTTAGGTCTCGATTTTATATAAGCTTGCGTTGCTCTGGTTCCTTCCATAAGCTGCGCAGGCATTCAGGCCTCCTCATCCTAATGGCCTCCTGATGAATCAATGTAACAGTTTTCAGTGTGTTAAAGTTCTTTTATTTAGAAATAAGACTGAATAAAACATATGCCAGTGAGATCGTTCTCTTCCATCAAACACACCAGCCGGCAAACGAGAGGAGCTAGAAACACTTTATTCTCACACATCAGGCCATTTATGGCTTTGTTGTTTTACTTGATAACCAGAAGAAAATTAGAGATGATGAGTCTTCTCAATGGTCATCATTAAGTCCCAAGATGTTTGGAGAACCTTCATCTAGATCTACTAGCAAAAGGGAGTGGAATGTTTCCTTTTCTTTTTTTCTTAACATTGTTTGTCCTTTGAAGTAGGCTGGGATAAACTTGCTTTATGACCACGTATCATGTTTAAACGTTTCATGTTTAATTGAAATAGAGGATATGGCTTTTGAAAAACTATCTATTGGCTGCAGGGATGTTTCTTTAACAAAAAAGTCTATGGTGATTAATTCAACAGTTACTTGGTGTGCTGTGAAAGGCCAGGAAATGGGACTTTAAATATGCAAAGATTTGCTAGAGCTCTTTAAGGAAATTATGGAGTAAGTATGCTCTGTGAAGCAATGTACATTCTCTGTGAGCCCGAGTGTGAAAACAGAGAATAGTTTTCATTTTATTCATGATTTTCGTGCTTGGCTTCCATTTAACAACCTCAATTAATGTATTTCTGATTTCCTGTGTGACTAATAGTTTTATCCCAAAGATTACTCTTTTGGGGACAGAGCCAGGAGTGCACTTTCCAGGCTCTCGGCCTCACATGGAAAGGTGCTGGCTCAGGTAGTAAATGGCCACCAACTGTGATTGGATGGCCATCAGCTGTAACCAGTGAGCTATTGGCCACTAATATAACTGTCGTGGTTACGCTAGCAGCAAATGGGGGCCAGCAAGAAGATGGTGGCTGAGCTAGCAAGAGCAGATTGCAGTTAGCACAGCGGATTGTAGCTAACAAGTGTGGTTGGTTGGCAGAGAGAAGTGGACAGCAGGTTGCAGATCATGTGACTCCTACTTCCTGTGTCTCCAACCCAGCCGCCAGCAAGAATATAGAGGTATGACTCCGCTATCTATGGCTCCGTGGGTGTTCCTTTTTGGCCTCACCATGTCCTGTGTTCTTAGGTGGGGAGCAGGACCTGAGACCCCACATGCCACCCTGCTTGACAACTCTGTATAGAAAATAGGAAAGGAAGGCAGTGTTCTTAAAGGAATGTTTAAATTACTCCCTACCATACATAACCTCTGTGTTGTAAAATAAAATGGACATGAGGGGAGAGACGGGCTTATTATCTTTATTAACATGTTTGGCCCTAAGGACAGGAGCTCTTTGCTCTTGATAGAGTAAGTCTGAGAGTAAAACTTTCATGAGCAGTTGGTCAGAGAACGGTTCCCCCTGCAGGATTTTACGTAGAAATTGGATGTGAAGCTATTCTCTTTGTTTGCTGAAGGTATTTTTCTCAAATTGGAATAAACCTGATATATGATTTGATAAAAAGTTACCTAGTTTATTCATTCTAGTTGTTGGGTCCTCCCCCAATGTAGGAGTCTCACTTTCCTCAGTGTTTTTGGGTTATTCCCATTTATCTTTTATGTGCTCTGCATTCCTGAGTAGACAGATGAAGTATTGTCTGGTCACTGTCTTGGCTTCTAAGTTGTACACAATATTTAGCTAATACAATCCCTTATCATTCCCTTACATAGCTCACAGAGCGTACCTTAGAAACATATAAAATGTTTATATATAACAATATTTCCTTTTATCTTTTGATGCAGATATGGCGTAATGCCATACAGATTTGGATAGAATGGGGAAGAGGAAAGGTAGAGAGTCTTGCAATTTTTCCAAAGGCATTTCTATCACAGGGAATTCTCCTGTGACCACAGGTTTATTTGATTGTATGTATGAAGAGACTCCCTAGTCGGTTACTTCATTAAGGGCTGTAAAACCTGGAAAATGTTTTTCAGATTAACATTGCCCTTTAAAAAAACAATTTTTTTTTTCTGGGTTTGAGATACATCTTCTGGCTTTTCTCATTAAAAAAACAAAATGTATTTGTCATGCGGGACGGCCTGCGGGATCTCTGCTCCCGCTCCCCATACAAGAACGCAGGATATGGTGAGGCCAAAAAGGAACACCCATGGAGCCATAGGTAGGGGAGTCATACCACTATATTCTCTCTGGCGGCACTATACTCTCACTGGAGGCTGGATCCACACTGTCCGCAAACCGCCATCCACGCTTGCCAGCCTAGCCGCCATCTTCTTGCTAGCCCCCATTCTTTCTCTCTTCTCTGCTAGCGTAGCCACAGCAGTTATATTAGTGGCCAATGGCTCACTGGTTACAGCTGACGGCCAACTAGCCACAGCTGATGGCCATGCAATCACAGTTGGCCATTTACTACCTGAGCCAGCACCTGTCTATGTGAGGCCGAGAGCCTGGAAACTACTTTCTGGGGCTCTGCCCCCACAGTATTGTTTAGATATATTTTCTTTTTTTTTTCTTTTTTTTTTCTTGAGAAACACAATAAGTTTCTTCCACAGTTTTTGGAGCCAGTAGAATGAAATATTACAAAATGTGCTCAAAAACTGATAAAAATAAGGTGGTCTTTTAAACTGATTTTTCTTGGCGTTATAATATCTTATATTGAGGTTATGAAATGAAGCCACCAGTAACCTATATCAGCCACATGAAAGGGACGTAAAGCTAGAAAGATAATAAAGTACACAAAGTCTAATTCATCTTGGGAAAACACAGTTCAAGTTTTAAAACAATTCACCCTGAATCATGTTTTATTTATGATAAACATTGTATGGGGACAGAGTCCCAGAGAGCAGTTTTCAGACTCTCAGCCTCTCGTGGAAAAGTGCTGGCACGGGTATTAGATGGCCATCAGCTGTGATTAGTTGGCCATCAGCTGCTACCGGTTAGCCGTTAGCCACTAATATAACTGCTGTGGCTAAGCTACCAAGCATGGATTGCAGACAGATGCGGATTGCAGTTAGCAGGAGAGATTGGTTGGCAGAAAAGCTGATGGTGGGTTGTGGATCATGCGGCTCCTGCTTCCTGTGTCTCCAACCCAGCCCCCAGCGAGACTATAGTGGTATGACTCCCCTATCTGTGGCTCCGTGGGTGTTCCTTTTTGGCCTCACCATATCCTGCGTTCTTATGTGGGGAGCGGGAGCAGAGACCCTGCATGACAATATATATATATGCATCATTTCTCATGAAAACACACTTTATAAGGGCGGGGTATCACAGGTAATTCATTCCTTGGCTGGTGATTGTTTTTGAAAGTACTATGAAAAATTCTTACCCATATTTGCAAACGGCTACACTGAAACAGCCTTACTTAGGAGTAAGGATGAAAAAGAAAATTCAGAGGCCTCTCTCACAGGTGTCTGAAGGGTTAGTAAAGGGTCTTTGTAGGGCAGTTACTGATCAGTTGAAAACCTAAGAATAGCAACTGAAAGTTAGTACATTCAGGGAGGGCGCGGCAGACCTACAGCTTACAGTATTTAATCAGAAATGAAGGCCAGAAGTACAGGTAGTATTTAATTTGGTAGAAAAGCATAAGACACTATTATCTTTGGCAAAGTTTCTTAAATTTCAGTATCTAGTTACACTAATTCTTAATTATTCTTATACTGACTCTTGCTGCAAATCTGAGGATAATTCTGTTTGGAAATAGGTAAAAATTAATAGAAAACAATTCCAACATCTTTGGACTCTCCTAAAATGTTTCCTCTTTCCTATCGTCTATTTGTCAGACTCAATAATCAATGTCTACTCTGTTTATGTTTAGTTTTGGTTTGACAGGTTTATCTATTCAGGTTCTTAATGGCTATGGTATGTGAAATTGAGTAAACCTCCCTGAGTAAGTTCTGGCCATTTTAAACAATCAGGAGCCCATTCACACAAGTAAATGCATTGTTCTAGGTATTATGAGGTGAAGAGAAGGGGAACAAAGACATATAAACCATGTTCCTGCCTAGACAGTTTGTTTTTATAAACAAATATATATATAATGAAAACTATCACTATTACATAAGCTTTCATATACTGGTGATAAAGACACATAACCAAAAGATGTAAGAATTCAGAAGAAAGAAATCACATGTAGTGAACGTCGTCAGGAATAACAGAGTGTTTTATTTGATTTGGGTCTTGTAGAATTATTGCTTGGGAACAGAGGATGGAATGAGGAACGGGAAACCAGTATAAGGATTTTTATTAAGTAAAGCCATAAAATGTTTTTCAGAAAAAATATTCATTTAAAGTATGAAGAAGGCTGTAAAGCTTGAAAAGAAATTAAATCCATATGGTACAAATCCGTTTGTTTCAGGTTTCATAATTTAATGTGCTGGTCTTTAGAAATGGAAGCCATTGCAAGTAAAATTATTCAGCCATATTTTATATAATACTTCAAAAATAACTGGATTTTATTTTGTCCTAGGAATGGTAAAATGGCTCCAAAACACGTAGGATGTTGTTCCTTTTACTCTTACTTCTCATTCAATGATTCTATGTACTTATATGTTAACACTGTTTATACATAATATTTGATATTTAGTTTCTGGTTTTAATTTAGTAGAACATGACTGCTTCTGATGAGATGTCATTCCTCTCTATCTTGAAAATCTAGGTCTGTCAGTCTTTTGAGAGTACTTTTTACCTGTACATAACCTAATTCTCTTAATGTCTCTTCACTTGGCTGTCTTATAAAGATACCGGTCATTGAAGTTAGGGCCCATCCTAACACTATGACTCAATCTTAACTATTTATATCTACATCCACCCAATTTCCAAATAAGGCCACATTTGAGGTTCTGAATGGACATGGACTTTTGGAGGACACAATTCAATGCATTACGAGGCCTGTGTGATTTCTGCCTGCTTTGCTTAATCCCTAAAACCCGATTGTAGTACCCAGTCCCGGTACAGGCGTCCCATCTTGCAGCCCTCAGCTGTAGGCCACTTTTCCCTATAGAAGTAACCACCTTTGACATACTCCTCCAAGAGATTTCAGTTATTTGTGTCCCACTTCATTAGAAACGTAGAATATTCTGCCTATTTTCTTCTAAGCTGTGAATAATAAAATATTGGCAGAGCGGCCATACTTTAAGAACCACTGCTCTAGTTTTAACTGGTATAGTTTGTCATGTGGGACCTTGGTCTGAGAAGATCTGGACATATATCTGGACATATTTCCCCACAGTCCCTTTCAGCTGGAAGGTGAGAGTTTCAAGCTTTTTACGTTCTTTAAACAAGAGCCTTTCCATCTTAGCATAATAAGCTTTACTGGCTGACAGTCCTCAGAGGAAGTCATATCCTAACCCTTCTATGGGAGAAACTCTGGATTAGTGGGCTAGGCTCGCTATCAATATGTAAAATAAGAAATAAAGAAATATGTAGAATTCTTCCTGAGAAATCCTGTCATTTGTTTTTCAACTTACTATTTTTAAATTAGAAGCTAAATTTTAAGTTTCTTTTTATTTTCTTTCCAGTTTATCTTAGCAAACTAAATGTCCACACTGTTTGTGGGGGCAGAGCCCCAGAAAGTAGTTTACAGGCTCTCGGCTTCACGTGGAGGGGTGCTGGCTCGGGTAGTAGATGGCCGTCAGCTGTGGCTAGTTGGCCGTCAGCTGTAGCCAGTTAGCCAATTAGCCGCTAATATAACTGCTGCGGCTACGGAGGAGAGCGGAGGAGGTTAGAGGAGAGTGAAAGAGAGTCGTCGGTGGGTTGCAGACAAAAGGGACAGCAGGTCGCACGTCCAGTGAACCCAGCCTCCAGTGAGACCGTAGTGGTATGACTCCCCTACCTATGGCTCCGTGGGTGTTTGTCGTGTGGGGAAGCCTGCGGGGTCTCTGCTCCCGCTCCCCATACAAGAACGCAGGACATGGTGAGGCCAAAAAGGAACACCCACGGAGCCATAGGTAGGGGAGTCATACCACTGTGTTCTCTCTGGCGGCACTATACTCTCACTGGGGGCTGGATCCACACTGTCCGCAAACCGCCATCCACGCTTGCCAGCCCAGCCGCCATCTTCTTGCTAGCCCCCATTCTTCTCCCTTCTCTTCCTTCTCTCTCCTTGGCTCTCCTCCGTAGCCGCAGCAGTTATATTAGTGGCCAGTGGCTAACTGGTTACAGCTGACGGCCAACCAGCCACAGCTGACGGCCATCTACTACCCGAGCCACCACTCTTCCACGTGAAGCCGAGAGCCTGTAAACTACTTTCTGGGGCTCTGTCCCCACAGTGTTCCTTTTGGCCTCACCATATCCTGCGTTCTTGTATGGGGAGCGGGAGCAGAGACCCCGCAGGCTTCCCCGCCCGACAAATGGCGCAGCGAGCAGGGTGTGGCGCCGGCCAAAACTCTCCAAAGGATGGTGGAACAGTTTGTGCGTGTGAAAACGCAGTCTCAGGAAGCCCATGAGGAGCCGCGCCAGAGAGGGGGAGCACAGTCTGCCTGGGAGAGACGTGACCCCTCAGTGAATTGGTGGTCCTCTCGAGCCTCCGGATGGCGTGCTGCCCTGTTGGCCACAGCAGGCATTACCGGCTTTTTGGTGGGCTGCTGCTGTAGGCTCCGAGGGCTGTGGACATCTTACATCGAGGCCTCCACCTACTCAGACACCTGCCACGGTGAGCAAGATTCCGACCAGGTAGGAATGGCGTCTGACTCTGGGCAGGAGGATGTATGGCCCCCACACAGTGTGTGGTGCCCGGTGGCCACTGTTCTCAAGGGTTGGACCCCCAAGGAGGGGTGGGAGGACATGGACGGCTCTCCGGCCAGCATGGAGAGGGCCCTGCAGGTTCTAGCTGAGCGATTGCCAGAGGAGGAGAAGGCTACAGCCGGCCATGTGGGCTGGATGTTCCTCAAGGCCTTGAGTCTCAACACGGAAAATGTGCTTAATGAAGTGGCCTGACCAGGTGTCCCGGTTGGAAGCGCTGGAAGCCCGGGTCCGCCTGTTAGAACAGGGGCCCCACAGTGGAGACTCTGAGGCAGAGGCGGAGGAAGCAAGTGGAGACAATGTAGCTCCCAACCCCCAAGCCCGGCCAATCTTGAAGCAAAGGGTAAAACATGAGCAACCTTTGGGCCCCGGGGGCGTTGCTGCCGGCAACCCAGCTGTGACTGAGTTCACGACCTACACCCCATACACTCCCACTGAGTTGCAGGAGCTGGGGAGGCGGTACAGACAGCGCCCTGGAGAGCCAGTCTCAGCTTGGCTGTTACGTTTATGGGATGAGGGAGCAGACAACATTCTCTGCTCCCCAGGCGAGATAGAATAGCTAGCCTTCGTGACAGTGCATCCGTCCCTGCGACAAAGGTTACAAAACTGCCATAGGTTGGCCAACAACCAAGGCAACCACTCTCTAATGGAGTGGCTCACTGCTGCGGTACGCACAGTATGGGGACAGGCTGGCGAGCTGCCAGACACTGTGAGTCAATGGCAGTCATATACAGAACTTACGCAAATAATCCGTGAAATGGGTATGAGACATGCTATTTTTAACCTCAACATGCAGGGCCCAGATGACGAGATTTTACTGCCAGCATGAGAGATCTGGTTTTGGATACTGCACCTGCAGTGCTTTTGGATCCTTGGTTGCTATTCTTACACCGTATGTAGGGCGGCGGATCCATGAAGTTACAACTGCCATGGCCACCCTAGGGGATGTTGAAAGCCGGCGGCGAAGGAAGTTAAGACAGGAGGTCCGCACAGTTGAGACCTGGAAGCCCAAACCAAAGGTAAAGGGGCGAGGTCATGGGCCTCAGAGAGTAACACGCACAGATGTGGCGTGATCTCGTGGCAGCAGGGGTCGATAGGAAGAAAATAGACCAACAACCCAATGCACTCCTGCTTGAACTTTGGAAACAGTTGCGTCTGGAACAGCAATTCTGGAGAAGCCTAAAGGAGAAGTCTGGGAAAGCATGACCCATGTCCCTCCAGGACTTCATGCAGCCGCTTGAGGTCGACTCCTTTCAGCTTGATTAGGGGTGGGGCCAAGGTACCCGGTCAGAGGGGATGAGCAGGGACCAGAGGCCCCTCGTGAAACTGTCCATACATTGGTCCCCTTCTAATGTGCAGAGGGTTTTGGCTCTAGTTGACACTGGTGCTGACTGCAGTCTTGTTTATGGGAACCCAGAACTGTTCCCTGGACCAGCAGTCTGCATTGATGGCTACGGGGGAATAACTGTGACTGTGAAAGCCGTTTCCTTACCACTGGGTATAGGAAGGCTCCCTCCTCGTACCTACAAGGTTTATGTCTCCCCCGTTTCGGAATATATTCTAGGGGTGGACGTGCTACATGGCCTCAGCTTACAGACGTCGGTAGGAGAGTTCCATCTCCGGATCTGGGTGGTGAAAGTGGTGACACGCAGGCATGCTCACCACCCTCCTCAAGCGTTGCCACAGCCCTGGCGCGTGGTTACAGTGCGACAGTACCGCCTGCCAGGAGGACAGGAGGAGATCGGTCGTACAATATTGGAATTGGAGAAGGCACATATTGTGAGGCCAACGCACAGTCCCTTTAACTCCCCAGTATGGCCTGTCAAGAAGCCAGATGGGACCTGGCGAATGACTGTGGACTATAGGGAGTTAAATAAGGTGACGCCACCCTTGCACGCTGCAGTGCCTTCAATTCATGATTTAATGGATCGCCTGACTGTCCGCCTGGGGACATATCACTATGTAGTGGACTTGGCCAATGCTTTTTTCTCCATTGACATTGCACCGAGCTGTCAAGAGCAGTTTGCTTTTACTTGGGATGGGTGTCAGTGGACTTTTCAAGTCCTTCCGCAAGGATACTTGCACAGCCCCACTATCTGCCACGGGCTTGTGGCCCAGGATTTGGCACAGTGGGATCACCCATCCTCTGTGGCCTTGTTTCATTATGTTGATGACATTCTGTTAACCTCAGATTCTCTTTCTGATTTAGAGCAAGCAGCTCCTCTCTTCTCCACCACCTGAAGTCACGTGGCTGGGCGGTGAATGAGGAAAAGGTCCAAGGCCCTGGCTTATCCGTCAAGTTTTTGGGTGTTGTGTGGTCGGGTAAGACAAAGGTTATACCTGAGGCAATCATTGACAAAATACAAGCCTTTCCCCGGCCGACCAAGGTCTCCCAACTGCAGACGTATTTGGGTCTGCTAGGATATTGGCAGGCATTTGTACCCCATTTAGCACAAATGGCAAGGCCCTTGTACAATATGATAAAAAAGGGGGCCTCATGGGATTGGACAGAGGCTATAGAGCAAGCCTTCATTGCCACAAAACGGGCAGTGCAGCAGGCACAGGCTCTGCAAGTAGTGGACCCCGGCCGCCCATTTGAACTTGATGTTCATGTAACCCAAGAGGGGTATGGATGGGGCCTCTGGCAACGGCAGGAGCGCCTCCGGTTGCCAGTGGGATTTTGGTCCCAATTATGGAAAGGAGCGGAGGTCCGCTACTCTCTAATAGAGAAACAGCTGGCTGCTGTGTATGCAGCCCTAGTGGCCACAGAAGCCATCACAGGAACGGCACGCGTGTTGGTTAGAACAACGTATCCTGTCCAGGGGTGGGTCCGTACGTGGACCCAGGGACCCAAAACGGGGGTGGCACAGACCACCACCCTCGCCAAGTGGGGTGCCTACTTGGAGCAACGTAGCACCCTTAGTTCAAGCCCTTTGAGCACAGAGCTACAACAGGTCCTGGGGCCTGTGGAGCTTGTAGCCCAGGCTGAGCCAAGTGCTCTGCCTAGAGGGGAGGACTTGGAGCCCTCGCCCTACAAAGAAGGACAGTCCCCAGTACCTGAGGATGCCTGGTTTACCGATGGTTCTAGCCGAGGGGCTGCAGCTGTTTGGACGGCTATTGGTGTGCAGCCCAAAACAGACACCATTTGGTTTGATACTGGGACGGGCCAGAGTAGCCAGTGGGCTGAATTACGGGCTGTGTGGATGGTGATCAGCCACGAGCCTGGGCCCCTAGTTATTTGCACTGACAGCTGGGCGGTGTTCCGGGGCCTAACGTTGTGGCTCCCTACATGGAAACACCAAAACTGGTTGGTGGGACACCGTCCACTGTGGGGTCAAGCCATGTGGCAG
Organism: Rhinolophus sinicus; assembly: GCF_036562045.2. NCBI lineage: Eukaryota > Metazoa > Chordata > Mammalia > Chiroptera > Rhinolophidae > Rhinolophus > Rhinolophus sinicus. The sequence goes on from NC_133755.1 coordinate 88,435,003, forward strand.
GACCTCTGGGACCTAGGGCAGAGAAAGGAGGTGACCTTAATGCATGTCACAGGTCACTCCCCCTTAGTGTCCCCAGGTAATGATGAAGCAGATGCCCTAGCAAGTGTCCAATGGTTAGAACGGGCTCCTGCCACTGATGTGGCCCACTGGCTGCATAGGAAATTACAGTACGCTGGAAGCCGAACCATGTGGCAGGTGAGCAGACGCTGGGGTCTGCCTTTGAAATGGCAGGAGATAGCAGATGCCTGCTATGACTGTGCCGTCTGTGCCCAGGACAGCCCCCAAAGGCGGAGGCTCCCCTGGGAGACACAGCAGATCACTCGAGGGAGGGTGCCCCTACTTGCTGGCAAGTGGATTACATTGGACCCCTGCCTAAGGCCCGCAATGCGATATATGCATTTACAGCAGTGGACACTGCTACGGGGTTCATGTTTGCTTGGCCCTGTCCGGCTGCGGATCAGTGGCATACAGTGGTCGCCCTTACACGGCTGTGCGCCCTCTATGGGTGCCCCCAAGTCATTGAAAGTGACAGGGGTACCCATTTTACGGGGCAAGAAGTGCAGCGCTGGGCTGCCAGGATGGATGTGCAATGGTTGTTTCACACCCCGTACAATCCGCAAGCAGCTGGCATGATTGAACGTTATAATGGTCTTTTGAAGCAAGGTCTCCGGGTGTCAAAACACCCTCCTACGATGCGTGACTGGGCCTCGCGCCTATGGGACGTCCTGAGAGTCCTGAATGAGAGACCACGGAAGGGAGGGCCCGCGCCAGTAGAAGCTCTGCTACATCGAACGGCCGCTCCCATTCAATTACAAGTTACCACCAGTGAGACTCTGTTAAAGCCAGGCTACGGCAGAAATGGAACATTTGCTGCCAGCACCCACATGCTTGAAAGCAGGGGAATGGCAGCAATGGACTTGGCCCTGGCAGGTCAAAAGCCCCACTGTCGGTGGTTGGGTCTGATAGCCCCATGGGGGGCCGGTTTGACTCATGATTTGCAAGTGACGCCAGGGGTGGTGGCTGAGTGGCCACCTCAAGTGACTGTAGTATACAGAGGTCCCGATACCGGGATGATTTTGCGAGGAAACTATGTGCTCTCACTATGGCCTATTATGGGGTCCCCTGTTCTGTTACATGTTGAAACTATGCAAGGGACCCCAAGCACTGCCATAAAGGTCTGGTACCACAAACCGGGAAAGGTGCCAGTGGCAGCAACCCTCCTTTCCCAGGACAAGAAGCTGGCATGTATCCTCCCAGATGGAAGGGATTTGCCATTGTTGGTTCCTAAGACTACCGTTTCTTTTCGTCCGTAGGTGTCAGTAGGCCAATATGGCATAGGGACCCTCGCGGAAGACGCTTGTCACCTAGATTGTGAGGTGAGAACCTGTAGGGGTGGAGTGTGGGGACAGAGCCCCAGAAAGTAGTTTACAGGCTCTCGGCCTCACGTGGAGGAGTGCTGGCTCGGGTAGTAGATGGCCGTCAGCTGTGGCTGATTGGCCGTCAGCTGTAGCCAGTTAGCCAATTAGCCGCTAATATAACTGCTGCGGCTACGGAGGAGAGCGGAGGAGGGTAGAGGAGAGTGAAAGAGAGTCGTCGGTGGGTTGCAGACAAAAGGGACAGCAGGTCGCATGTCCAGTGAACCCAGCCTCCAGTGAGACCGTAGTGGTATGACTCCCCTACCTGTGGCTCCGTGGGTGTTCCTTTTTGGCCTCACCATATCCTGCGTTCTTGTGTGGGGAGCGGGAGCAGAGACCCCGCAGGCTTCCCCGCACGACACTGTTAAAGAGAAACTTAAGGTATATTGAAATTTTGAATAGGTTATTTGGACAAACACTGATTTAAATTGGGCAGTATCAAACTAAAAACGGTTAGGAGCGCTCCACCCGCAGGAGATAAGGGAAAGGCTTTTGTAAAGCAGATGGAAACAAAGAAAGGAAATTATTTGGCGATAGCTTAAGCCTTATTGGGGTAGCCTAACTGGCTCTTTGTGATTGGTTGTTCTCAAGTCTTGATTGCTAAATCTTGAGGCATTTATAGGAATTGACTCTAGCTGAGGTTTCCATTTATATAGGTTAACAAGGCATTAGAGCCACCTCAGTCTAATGGCCTCCTGTTTAATTTAATAGTATCTACCCAAAACCCTGGGACAACTGGATACCCGAGGCTAACTAGTTCATGTACATGAAAATACAAACAGAAAAGTGCATTAGTGAAAACAAAGTACCATACCTATTACAAATATTCACACTTTTGATTTTTTTAAACAAATATTTATCAATTGTCAACAACACTCTAGGCAATGGGTGTACCGTATTTCACATATATTACTTATTTTAATAACTTATCACAGATGATGTACCTTACCATCCTATTGCATATTATTCTTCACCATTCCTTATTTGTCACAGCATTTTTCTTGTGTTTTCTCATTTGCAATTCAAAGTTTCAAGAACGCTAATGCTTATTTCTAACTGCAAGTATTGAGGCTCAGGGAGGCATAAGGTCATATAACTATTACAAGGGAAAAATCAGAAAAATCTCAGCTTTTATGAAACCCAATTTAGTTTTCCTTACATGTATCTCTAGCGAAAGATTACGTAATTCTACCTTTAAAAATAGTATTATCTTAGGCAGCTCATAGAATGTTTCAGCCGGAGGTTTGTAAAGTGTGTCCCAAACAAAACTAGCCGTAGAGGACTGTCTTTTTGCTCCACAGGGTTGTTGAATAATTAAGTAACAATTACTTGAAAGATTTTATAAAAACTAAAATGAAGTACAGTTATTTTGTATTATGTTCATATGTGCCCAACGAAGCTTTGTTTTTTTGTTTGTTTTCGTTTTTTTTAGGGAGAGGTACCTGACTACTCCAATATTCATTTCCCCCTTCTTTCTTAATAATAAAATCCTATTTTTTTTTAGCTCTTTAGAGTAAATACTACACTTCTCAGACACAATTGCAGCTGAAAGTAGCCATATGACTGACATCTAACCACATGTTTAGAGCATAAGCTATGGGGGTTGGGGGGGGTGGAAAGGCCAACAGGAGGTGTGGGAAGGGCAGAAAGCCTTCTTTTACCAAAAAAGTCTGCACTGATAGAAAGCCGAGATTTGCTACAGCTTGTGGAGGAAAAAAATTATGACACTCACCAAACCACATGAAAAAATTACCCATTGTCAAAAGAAAAAACAACCAACAGAACCAGAGTCAGAATTGACCTGACTGTTGGAACTATATATTATGTTTAATTTTATAGAAGTGAATTATTTCAAATGCATTTAAAATACAGCAGTATATTCAATATGCGCAGTAGAATATATCTTAATGTGAAAAATGCATATGTACATTAAGCTGTTCTAAATAATTGTAGCGATATTAGAATCACTGTTTTGAAATTTTACATATTATGTATAATTATATACAAATATATAAAAATGCAGTTTTTAAGAATAATGTGATACAGTATGTTTGAAATATAAATATAAATTTTATGTGGATAAAATGAGAGAGTATTTCTGTTAAAGTTATTGGGACCCACAAATGTAGATGTAAGAGAAACGTAATGAAAGAACTTAGTAAAAGCACTGTAATTTTGAATTTGAGTTGTTAATACTTATAAGCTTACAAGTATTTTCTCTAAATAGGCCTAGAAAAAGTAACTATCCAATAAAAAATGAACACCCCTCAGTACTCAGATTGTATACTGTAAATGCCATTTTCCACTAAAGGGAAGCTGACAGCAGAAATATATCATTTTACATCTGGGATAGAAACCATGCAAGATGAGCTTGGAATATTTTGTTGAATAAAGGCAAAAAGCAAAACTATGGGGTTGTATTAGAAGGACACATGAGCCGTATCGAAGACTCTATCACTAGCAAAATATGGGCTAATTTAAACATTAAAAAGAATAAACTACTATAGAATGAAAGGCAAAAAATATATTAAAGTCTTACGTGTTCTTGAAAATAACAAATGAAAAAATTGTGTGAAACTCTATACGTTTGGATTTGCTAGCAAACCAATTGATTATTCTGACAACTGCTAAACAAAGCAAAAGCATCAATATTTATTTAGCTTTCTTACTGGATCTACAAATTATAACAACCTAATTGTTACTGAGAAATATTATTCTCTAGAGAAGAATTTCAGAAAATAAATACAGAAGGACTAATAAAATTAAGATTATCACCGGTTTATAACCCCTAATGGAATAGTAAACTGAGGCAATGATCTTCAATGGCTGCCAATACCTTTATGTGAAAGACTGTTGGAAATTTTGTTTGAAAATAAGGGGCTGGCAAGACCCAGATCACTGACGAATGCTAACATTACTGAGTGAGAGTTAGTAAGAACCACATTTCATGTGATACTCTATGATGTATATATGGTATCATCTATGAATATGAAGTATTTTTTTTAATTGAACCTGAATTTGACCTATTTAAAAGTGTACAGGAAATATAAAATATAGAAAACAAGCAACTCAGACTTGCAATTTGCAAAATCTATAATATGGGAAATTTTACAAAACAAAATACCCAGTTTCTTCAACAAATACTGTATTTTATTTTTCTTTAGAGACAGGTAGACCTATAGAATAAATACATCTGATGAATATATTACTGATAGAAAGGGTGAACCTTGTTTTTATCCTGAATTGAACAAATCAATTGTAAAAATATAAAATCAGAGAAATTTGAATAGTGATGGAATATTTAATAATGTTTGGTGATTATTGCTAATTTTTTGGTGTGATAATGTATTATTTTTATGTTTAAAGAAACATATCTTTATCTTTTAAAGATATTGACTGAAGCTTTTACATATTAGAAGATAGGAGGCATGCTTTTGCTTTAAAACAATCTATGGGTTGCGGGGAGGAAATAGTTGGGCATAAGAAGAATAAAATATTATTCAGCATGAATCATCAGTTTAAACTCAGTAATAGGCATATAGGGGTTCACTGTTTTTCTTCTTACTATATATCTGAAATTTTCCTTAATCAAAATTAAAAGTCAAAGAAAGAAAGAAAACCTAAGATTACATGTCTTTAAATTTCTAAGACAATTTTTAAATAGTTCATGGGTTGAATAATTGTAACTAAATGAGAAGGAAAATATTAATATAAAACATGTGGGCTATTTCTATATTAAGGAAATTTAATAGCCATAATGTTTATAATAAATATATAGAAAAACCAAATTTTAATGAAGTAATATTCCAACTGAATTAGTTAGGAAAATAATAAAAGAATAAATTCAAGCAATGTGGAGGTAATGAAGCTAAATACAAGAACATAAACTAAGGATAGGGCAAACGATGCAATGGATAGCAATAACATGTAAATATAGGCATCTCAGTAGATTGTTGCAAGTTCCTGGCAAATTAGGAATAGAAGGACATTTCTTTATTAAAGTGAATCTATCAAAAGCCTACAGGAAGCGCTAATATTAATAAGAAACATCACAAGTGGTCCCTTTAAAATCAGGAACTAGGTGGGCACTCAATCATTGTTCCAGACAATATTTTTGTTTGTTTGTTTGTTTGTTTGTATGTTTTAGTTTTTTTAAATTAAAGTTTATTGGGGTGTCAATTGCTAGTAAAGTTACATAGATTTCAGGTGTACAATTCTGGATTACATCATCTATAAATCACATTGTGTATTCCCCAGAGTCAGTTCTCCTCCATCACCATATAGTTGATCCCCCTTACCCTCATCTACCACCCCCCTCCACCCTTACCCTCTGATAACCACTAAACTATTGTCTGTGTCTATGAATTTTTGTTTCTCATTTGTTTGTCTTGTTCTTTTGTTGTTTTTGGTTTATATAGCACATATCAGTGAAATCATATGGTTCTCTGCTTTTTCTGTCTGACTTACTTCGCTTAGCTTTATAATCTCAGGATCCATCGATGTTGTCACAAATGGTCCTATTTCATCTTTTCTTACTGCCGAATAGTATTCCACTGTGTATATATACCACAACTTCTTTATCCATTCATCTATTGAAAGACATTTTGGTTGTTTCCATGTCTTGGCCACCATAAATAAAGCTGCAATGAACATTGGAGCACATGTGTCTTTATGGATAAATGTTTTCAGATTTTTCGGTAGATACCCAGGAGAGGGATTGCTGGGTCATATGGTAGTTCTATTTGTAATTTTTTGAGGAACCTCCACACTGCCTTCCACAGCGGCTGCACCAGTCTGCATTCCCACCAACAGTGTATGAGGGTTCCTTTTTCTCCACAGCCTCTCCAACATTTGTTACTATTTGTCTTGTTGATGATAGCCATTCTGACTGGGGTGAAGTGATATCTCATTGTTGTTTTTATTTGCATTTCTCTGATAATTAGTGATGTTGAGCATTTTTTCATATGTCTATTTGCCATTTGTATGTCCTCTTTGGAGAAATGTCTCTTCAAGTCCTCTGCCCATTTTTCAATTGGGTTGTTTGTTTTTTTGTTGTTGAGTTGTATGAGTTCCCTGTATATTCTAGATATTAGCCCCTTATCGGAGGAACTGTTTGCAAAAATCTTCTCCCATTCAGTTGGAGGCCTCTTTATTTTGTCGATGGTTTCTTTTGCTGTGCAGAAGCTTTTAAGTTTCATATAGTCCCATTAGTTTATTTTAGCTTTTACTTCCATTGCCTTTGGAGTCAGATTCATAAAACGCTCTTTGAACCCAAGGTCCATAAGTTTAGTACCTATGTTTTTCTTCTATGCAGTTTATTGTGTCAGGTCTTATGCTTAAGTCTTTGCTCCTTTTTGAATTAATTTTGGTACATGGTGACAAATAGCAGTCCAGTTTCATCTTTTGCACGTGGTTATCCAATTCTCCCCGCACCATTTATTGAAGAGGCTGTCTTTCCTCCATTGTATGTTTTTAGCTTCTTTGTCAAAAATTATCTGTCCATATTTATGTGGTTTTATTTCTGGGTTCTCAATTCTATTCCATTGGTCTATGTGTCTGTTTTTCTGCCAGTACCATGCTGTTTTGATTATTGTAGCCCTGTAGTACAAGCCAAAGTCAGGGAGTGTGATACCTCCATTATTCTTTTTTCTTAAGATTGCTTTGGCTAATGATGATGATTTTTTGTTCTATTTCTTTTAAAAATGTCATTGGGATTTTGATGGGGATTGCATTAAATCTGTATATTGCTTTGGGTAATATGACCATTTTAACTGTTGATTCTTCCAATCCATGAGCACAGAATGTTTTTCCATTTCTTTGTGTTTTCTTCAATTTCTTTTAAAAATCTCTTGTAGTTTTCAGCATATAGGTCTTTCACATCCTTGGTTAAGTTTATTCCTAGGTATTTTATTCTTTTTGCTGCAATTGCAAAAGGAATTGTGTGTTTTTTTAAATTTTTTTTCTTAGATTTCATTGTTAGTATATAGGAATGCAATGGACTTTTGTACATTGATTTTGTAGCGGGCAACTTTACTATATTCATTGATTGTTTCTAATAGCTTTTTGGTGGTGTCGTTAGGGTTTTCTATGTATAACATCATGTCATCTGCAAAGAGTGACAATTTAACTTCTTCATTCCCAATTTGGATGCCTTTTATTTCTTTCTCTTGCCTGATTGCTCTGGCGAGGACTTCCAACACTATGTTGAAAAGCAGAGGTGATAGGGGACAGCCCTGTCATGTTCCTGAACGTAGAGCAAAGGGCTTCAGTTTTTCACCATTAATTATGAGATTAGCAGAGGGCTTGTCATATATGGCCTTTATTATGTTAAGGTATTTTCCTTCTATACCTATTTTATTAAGTGTTTTAATCATAAATGGATGTTGAATCTTGTCAAATGCTTTTTCTGCATCAATTGATATAATCATATGATTTTTGTCCTTTATTTTGTTCATGTGATGTATCACGTTGGTGGATTTGCAGATGTTAAACAATCCTTGTGCCCCGGGGATGAACCCCACTTGGTCGTGATGAATAATCTTTTTAATGCATTGTTGGATTCGATTTGCTAGAATTTTACTTAGGATTTTTGCATCGGTATTCATCAGAGATATTGGTCTGTAGTTTTCTTTTTTTGTGCTGTCCTTACCAGGTTTTGGTATCAGGGTAATGTTGGCCTCATAAAATGAGTTAGGGAGTACTGTCTCTTCTTCAATTTTTTGGAAGAGTTTGAGCAGGATTGGTATTAGATCCTCTTTGAAGGTTTGGTAGAATTCACTAGTGAAGCCATCTGGTCCCGGACTTTTGCTTTTGGGAAGGTTTTGGATGACTGATTCAATTTCGTTACTGGTGATCGGTCTGTTTAGATTTTCCAGTTCTTCATGGTTCAGCCTTGGAAGGCTGTATGTTTCTAAGAACTTGTCCATTTCTTCTAGGTTATTGAATTTGGTGGCATATAGTCCTTCATAGTATTCTTGGATGATCCTTTGTATTTCTGTGGTGTCCGTGAAAACTTCCCCTTTTTCATTTCTGATTTTGTTAATCAGTGTCTTCTCTCTTTTTATCTTAGTGAGTCTAGCCAAGAGTTTGTCAATTTTGTTAATCTTCTCAAAGAACCAGCTCTTTGTCACATTAATTTTTTCTATTGTCTTTTTGTTCTCTATTTCATTTAGTTCTGCTCTAATTTTTGTTATTTCCTTTCTCCTGCTGACCTTGGGTTTCACTTGTTCTTCTTTTTCTAGTTCTTTAAGGTGGAACATGAGGTTATTTATTTGGGAGTTTTCTTGTTTCTTGAAATAGGCCTGTAATGAGATAAATTTCCCTCTTAAAACTGCTTTGCTGCATCCCAAAAATTTTGGTAGGATGTATTTTCATTGTCATTTGTTTCTATGTATCTTTTGATCTCTCCTCTAACTTCTTCTTTGACCCAGTTGTTCTTTGAAAGTATGTTGTTTAATCTCCATGTGTTTGTGTTTTTTCCTGCTTTCTTTTTGCAGTTGATATTTAATTTCAAAGCCTTGTGATCAGAGAATATGCTTGGTATGATTTCAATCTTCTTAAATTTGATGAGGCTGATCTTATGTCCCAATATATGGTCTATCCTTGAGAATGTTCCGTGTACACTAGAAAAGAATGTATAGTCTGATGTTTTAGGATGAAGTGCTCTATAAACGTCAGTTATGTCCATTTCATCTAATGTGTCATTTAGGGCTGCTATTTTTTTTTTTTTTTTTGGATGCCTTTTGTTTCTTTCTCTTGCCTGAATGGTCTGGCAAGGACTTCCAACACTATGTTGAAAAGCAGAGGTGATAGGGGACAGCCCTGTCGTGTTTCTGAATGTAGCACAAAGGGCTTCAGTTTTTCACCATTAATTATGAGATTAGCTGAGGGTTTGTCATATATGGGCTTTATTATGTTAAGGTATTTTTCCTTCTACACCTATTATATTAAGTGTTTTAATCATAGATGGGTGTTGTATCTTGTCAAATGCTTTTTCCGCATCAATTGATATAATCACATGATTTTTGTCCTTTGTTTTGTTTATGTGGTGTATCACATTAATGGATTTGAATACGTTGAACTAGGGCTGCTATTTTGTTATTTATTTTCTGTTTGGATGATCTATCCATAGCTGTCAATGATGTATTTAAGTCCCCTAGTATAATTGTGTTTTGGTCAATTTCTCCCTTTAATTCTGTTAGTAGTTGCTTGGTATATTTCGGTGCTCCCTGATTGGGGGCATAAATATTGATGACTGTTATGTCTTCTTGTTGTATAGTCCCCTTCACCATTATGAAATGTCCAAGTTTACCTCTTGTTATCTTTTTCACCTTGAAGTCTGTTTCATCTGATATCATTATGGCTACCCCTGATTTTCTCTGGGGACCATTTGCTTGGTGTGTCAATTTCCACCCTTTCACTTTGAGTCTACGCTTGTCCTTGTAGCTGAGATGTGTCTCTTGGAGACAGCATATGGTTGGGTTTAATTCTTTGATCCAATCTGCTACTCTGTGCCTTTTTATTGGTGAGTTTAGTCCATTTACATTTACAGTCCATTGATTATTGATATGTGAGGATTTCCTGTCATTCTATGTTTAGTTTTCTGGTAAGGCTGTGTCTCCATTGTTTCTTTGCCTTTTTGTGTTGTCTATTATTTCTGTGTGGTCATATTTTATGATGTTTCCTTCTGTTTCTTCTTTTATTACAGTATATATTTCAGTTCTGGATTTTTTTTTTTTTTTTTTTTGAGTGGTTACAATTAAGTTTATGTAAAAGAAAGTTTGATATTTAGACTATTCCATTTCCTTCCACATGCTTTCTTTCTCCATTCCCATATTCCAGTTCAGGCCTTTACTCTCCCCCTTTTTATGTATTGAGTGCCACAAATTGTCCCTGTTGATGGTGGCCGAATAGCCTCCTTTAGTATTTCTTGCAGTGCAGGTCATGTATTAGAAAATCCCCTCAGCTTCTGTATGTCTGGAAAGGTCTTTATTCCTCCTTCATATCTAAAGGATATCTTTGCTGGATATATTATTCTTGGCTCATGATTTCTCTCTTTCAATAGTTTGAATATTTGGTTCCACTCCCTCCTGGCTTGTAGTGTTTCTGCTGAAATGTCTGATGATAATCTAATGGGCTTTCCTTTGTAGGTTACCGTCCTCTTTTCCCTGGCTGCCTTGAGGATTCTTTCTTTGTCGTTGATTTTAGACAGCTTCAATACAATGTGCCTTGGAGACGGCCTGTTGGGATTGAGGTAATTAGGTGGTCTATTTGCTTCTTGGTTTCGAGGATCCAGTTCTGTCCACAAGTTTGGGAAGTTCTCTTCGACAATTTGCTTGAATATATTCTCTGTTCCCTTCTCTCTTTCTTCTCCTTCTGGTATTCCCCATTATTCTTATATTGCTCTTTCTGATGGAGTCAGAAAGTTCTTGTAGAGTTCTTTCATTTCTTTTAAGTCTCAAGTCTCTTTCTTCTTCCATCTGTGTCATTTGCAGGTTTCTATCTTTGATGTCACTGATTTTTTCCTCCATCTGGTCAACTCTACTACCTAAGCTGGTTATTTCGTTCTTAATTTCTTCTATTGAGTTCTTAATCTCTGAAGCAAAAGGGACTCTGCAGGGAAATTGGCCGCACATGTAACAGCTGTCCCTGCTCTGATGTAAGGCTACACGGAGAGAAGGCCCTTCTCAGCACTTACCCGGGGCCTGTCCTGCGCTAGGTTCTTCTCCCTGATGGGGAGGTAGAGGAGAGGCCACTGCAGCCAGCCACCCAGAGGTCTACCAAAGGGTTTTCCTGGCAGAGGAAAGGCCAGAGCAAAGGCCCTGCAGGGGTGAGAGGTTGAGGTGCTGGGGAAGGGAGGAGGCAGAGGGAAGGCAGGGTGGCTGGAGTGTCAGGAGCTGAGGGGAGAGCGCTGGTGAAGACAGTGGGAAGGGGGTTGGGCTTGATTCTACATCAGGGAAACTTGGACCCCCTTCCTTTGTCACATCAACAGCCAGCCCTGAAGCCTGGCCCTGTAATGTCTGGGCCTTGACCTGTACTGCCAGCTCTTTGGAGATGGGATGAGGAGGGATGCCTTGGTCCCACCCCAAAGCCAGCCGCGTCCCAGGGATGTACAGTCCATTGTTAAATAACAAAATCATAGCAACGGGAGTGCACTTGCCAGCTTCTGCCCTCCGGCCGGGGCTGAGCCTGGAACGTTAAGCGGGACTGGGAAAGCCGCAGAGTTAGGTCCCTGGAGAACATGTTCTTCTTCCTGACACCCGGGTAGAGAGCACCATTGAGGCAGGTGTGGGCGTGAGACTTTGGGGGAGACTTCCCCATGTCAAACCCAGGACAGGAAATCTGGGGGAGTTCTGTGAGTGTGGCAGGCCCCTGGGTCAGTGTGCCACCTTGTAACAACCAAACAAGAGGAGCTGCTGGGAGGGAGAAAGAAAACACCTCCAAAAGTCAGAAACTCAGTGTATGTTTAGAAGAACATGAGCTGCTGTGCCAAATTGTGGGCACTTAGGAAAACAGCATACAGGACCTTTGTACAGGCCGAGTGGTTCCGCAGTGGTGGGCAGCGGTGGGGTGGGGGTGCCTCCTGGAGAAGCTAACCTGCTCCTCTGTAAGCTCTGGGGAGTGGCTGTGACCGTGGGTGAAGAGGACGAGTAGGTTCCTGACACTGCTGAGCGTGTGCGCCCATGAGATTTTCCGTCTTACTCCAAGAGTGACCCTGAGCTTCCACCAAAACTAGAACTGAGTGTAGTAGAGCGAGCTCGGTTTCAGGGGAGTGAGCCCGGGTTCAGGGGAGCGAGCCCAAGATCACAGTGACCGAAGCCTTCATACCCACATTCGCACTGCTGCACGGCCCCCCTTAGTGGCCTGTCCACGAAGGTCATCAAGGCCCATCAAAGTTAAGTCTGTGATCCCGCTCCCAGAGTTTCAAGATGCACATTATGTTACCAGAGAGGGGGGCCCTTCTCTGGGAGACGCCCGGGCTTGGCTCTCACACCGGGGATGGAACCCGGGCCTTGGGGACGAGAAATGGGAAACTTGCCACTGTGTTACCAAAGGATGTGCCCTCCTTGAGACGGTGTCCAGGTTCTTGGCGTCTCGAGCACAGAATTGAACGAGACACAGAGGTGAAGCGATGAGAGGAAAGTTTATGAGAACAGATAGTCACTCCAAAGAGTTAGGAGTGGGCCGAGCACTGAGAAAAGCGGCTCAAGGCTCAGGGCTCCAGGTGGCATTATTCGGAGAAAAAATACACCCCAAAGGGTTTGCAGCTGCCGCGCAAAGGCAGGGCTCAAGGGGGGGCTCAAGGCTCAAGAGGCAGCAGCTCACGGGAGCCTTGGGGTTTTATCTTATTCTCTGGGATGGGCTGTTCCTCCCTGGGAGCCAGACTGCTTGATTGACACCTGTGATTGACAAGGGGCCATTACCTCACCCTCTTAGACTGCGCATGTCCCTTCCCAGAGTTCAGTCTGTTATAATGATATTAATGTCTGGGCCTCTGTATGATAATATAATAATGGTATAATGCGGCCAGGGTGACATGGAGGTCGCTATAGCCCTTTACTGCACAGGACCGGTCTAATTTATGGTCTGTCTGTCTCCTCACAGTGTCTAATGCTTAGGGCAGATAAGGGAAGAATTTGGGAGGTCTCCAGGTGGCGCTTCCTATAGGTTGTGTTGGATGTGCAGGAATGCAGAGACCCCATTACCTGTCTCTAACTACCTGCTTTATTTTCCCTGAGAGACGTGATCCCCATAAATCTCTGTGGGGAGTTGAGGGATGGGAGGTCTCTTCTTCTGTATCTGCTTCAAGCCGAGAAGGGAGTAGTGCACCCCTACCTAATGGGGATTCACAGAACTCTCACCCTATTTGTTCTTAAATAATAAAAAAGGCGGTCTTTTCTTCATTGGTCGGGGTGTATTAGAAGCCTCCCTGGGACATAATTTGTATCCCAACGGCCCCTAGATAAGGAGAGACAGATATTAATTAATAAATCAAATGCACTGGCTCCAGGGATGGGACTCAAAGCCCAGGGTTAGGTCTAGACAGACCTAACCAGTCCTAACTGGAGGAGTGTTAAAACCCATTCAGGCTCTGGTATGGCCTTCTTTACCCAAGAGTTAGGTCTAGAATGGCTTGGGGGAATGTTGGGCTGCAATGATTATAGCTCACAGGCTTTTAAGTAGTTATTAAGCAGGGGTGAGACACATTCTGTGATTTAGGCCAGGAGCAATCCTTAGTTTAGGATTTAGAAACTGATTAGAAGAGTGATTAAGACCAGGGGCTAAGGAGCTAAGAAGCTAGGGAAAGGGACACTTAAAATTTCTATACTGAGGGGACTTAAAACTCCTATAGTGAAGGGGCTTAAACCTTCTATAATGAGGGAGCGCTCCCATAGCGGGACGGGTATTATTTCATTCATTCCTTTCTTGTAGTCCCTGAAGGCCCAACTCTTCTCCTTGGGAGGGACCTTCTCCAATTGTTAGGAATGAAAATAGTTTAGTTATAGGAGAAAATTCTGCCCTAAGACCGCCCCTCCTAATGTTAGTTACGCAAACTGAAGCCCCTCTGAGTACTCTCACCCCTACATGGAAGAGTCAAAGTGACCCCGTGTCTGAGACACTGGGATTCCTGGCCGGGCAAAGAACCCCAGTCCTCATTAGTCTTAGGGATCCCTCACAGTTTCTCCCCCAGAAGCAGTACCCTCTAAGGCCTGAGGCAAGGGCTGGGCTTCATGATCAGATAAAAGAAGGATTATGCTTTATAAAATCCTGAAACAATACTTAATTGTAAGTTTTATATGTATCTAAATAGTGTGAATGGAAGATACAACAGAGCTGCTTTGAAAAAATCTTCAGGGGTGGCCAGATGGCTCAGTTGGTTAGAGCACGAGCTCTCTACCATGGGATGGTGGGCTGTGCCGCCTGCAACTAAGATTGAAAACAGCTACTGGACTTGGAGCTGAGCTGCACCTTCCACTAGATTGAAGGAGAACGACCTAGAGCTGATTGGCCCTGGAGAAACACACTGTTCCCAATATTCCCCAGTAAAGATTAAAAACAAAACAAAAAAACTTCAGCGTCCAGCATCAATATCAACAGTGCTTTTTAGAATCACACTGGTGTCCAAATCGCTTCTACCAAATCTCATTCAAAAACACAGTGAAAGATGTAACATTTATTCTAGGATTCCAACCGGACAGCCAGTTTGGGAACACTTTGTTCTTAGATTGGCATTAACCATCGCTGCCCACTGTATCACAACACAATTGTCAGGATACCAAGGTGTATAGACTGAGGCATGAGATTCACAGTTTTCCAACATTTTGAAAAGCGATTTCATATACGCAAATATTTTTGAAGATGATGTTTAGTAAGAAAATTGGCATTGTAGCCAATATTTCTAACATTCTTAATGAAACAAATTTGAAAATTCTAAAAAAAAGCAAAGATAGTTATTGTAAAGGCATTAACATTATGGCCCTCAGTCTTTAAACTGTGTGATCAGCTACTGTATGTTCTCAACTTCGTTGCAACTTATTGTAGGAAACATTGTTATTAAAGGCATCTACAATAAAAACTTACAAATACTGTTGTATCTCCTTTCTCTGTCTCAAACTTTTAATAGTTACATTCTAAGAGTAAAATTTAAGGCATTAAAGAAAATGATCAAAGGATTATGCTTTATAAAATCCTGAAACAATATTTAATTGTAAATTTTATATGTATATAAATTCTTTGACACTCCTCCCTTCCAGAGGTGGAGTAATTCCTTCTCTCTTGAGTGTGGGCTGGACATAAGGACTCACTTTTCATCCTGCTGATGTAATGGTGTGTGACTGTCATAGGACATAAAACTGCAGCTTCCGCCTTGGTCTCTCTCTCTCTCTCTCTCTCCCCCTCTCTCCTTCTCTCTCTCCTATCACTTGCTCTTAGGGACTAACCTACCTAAGTCATTAGCCACCTTATGGAAAAGTCCCCCCGGATAGGAACAGAGGGATACAGGACCCACCCAGGAAAGAAATGAGGCCCCTTCCAACAGCCCTATGAGTGAGCCGTGTGTCACGCGAGTCCTCCAGCCCCAATCAAGCCTTCAGATGACGCAGCCCTGGATGACAACTTGACTGCAACCTTGAGAGAGGCCCTGCCTGAGCCAGAAGCGCTCAGGTAAAATTCTCCTGCATTCCTGACTCTGAGAAACTAGGAGAAAGTACACATTTGTTGTTTTGAGCTGCTAACTTTTGGGTAATTTGTTACGCTGCCATACATGACTAATACAGTGTCCAAAGAGAGAATGAATTATTGCACTGTTTTATTTGCAGATTAGCTTCCTGATGATCAGTGCTTCCAAGATTGTTCCCCACTGTATTTAATTAACAACAAGGAGACTGGTCTCTATGAAAATCTCTAGCTTGTGTTTTCAGCCACAACTTCCGCAGGGTTAAAGAGAAAAGCCCTGTCCTTCCTCTGTTCCCAGGGCCAGCTCACTCTCTTGAATCAAGTTCTCTGGGAGTGTCTTCTTCCAGAATTGTCCAGGGGGAGAGGTAAAGGGTGGGAGGCAGGGAGTCCATTTCAGGGAGAGGGATTCCGGAAAGAGAAGAGGAGGAAAAGGTGTCGAGCCCTGGTTTCCTCAGACAGCCCCTGGGTCGGGACTCAGGGTGACAGTGTGACACAGAGCGCTCCGTGCAGGAGGAGGGGTCAGGGCAGAGTCCCAGGTCCCCTGAGGGCGGAGTCTGGGGCGGGGAAGCTCAGTGTTGGGGAGTCCCCACCTCCCCGCGGTTTCACTTCTCCTTCTCACAACCTGTGTCGGGTCCTCTTGTCTAGAAACTCAGGACGCGGCCCCAGTTCTCACTCGTATTGCGTGTCCGGTTTCTAGAGAAGCCAATCAGTGTCACTGCCTTTCCTGTTATAAAGTCTCCCCGGACCCGCCCGCACGCAGATTGTCTCCAGACCCCGAGGATGCGCGTCATGGGCCCCGGAACCTTCCTCCTGCTGCTCTCGGGGACCCTGGGCCTGATGGGGACCTGGGCGGGTGAGTGTGGGTCGGGAGGGAACGATCTCCCCGGGGGGACGCAGGATCCCGGGGAGGATGTGTCACCACCGCCCGGCCCAGATCCCGCCCCGTGTCCCGTCCACTCCTGTCGCCCACTCGGGTCTCCCGCCCCCTCCCCGCTCCGTCCCCCCCGTTTCCGTCTCCCGGGCCCCCTGCCCCCTCCCGACCCATCGCCCTCGGACCCGGGACCCGCGCCGAGAGGAGGGTCGCCTGGGTCTCAGCCCCTCCCCGTCCCCAGGCTCCCACTCCCTGAGGTATTTCCAAACCTCCTGGTCCCGGCCCGGCAGCGGGGAGCCCCGGTTCATCTCCGTCGGCTACGTGGACGACACGCAGTTCGTGCGGTTCGACAGCGACGCGGCGAGACTAAGAGAGGAGCCGCGGGCGGCGTGGATGGAGGGGCCGTGGGTGGAGCAGGTGGAGCCGGGGCACTGGGACCGGAACACGCAGAGAGCCAAGACAGACGGGCAGTATAACCGAATGTGCCTGAACACCCTGCGCGGCTACTACAACCAGAGCGAGGCCGGTGAGCGACGCGGCCCGGGTCCCGGTCACGATCCCCACGGACGGGCCGGGGTCTCCCCGAGTCTCCGGGTCCCAGCTTCACCCCGAGGCTGCGGGACCCGTCCGGCGCCTCCACCCGGGACGAGCCCGCGGGGCCTTTGATCCGCTTTCATTGTCACTTCAGGCGCCATCACTGCGGGGTGGGCGGGGTTAAAGGTCGGAGCTGACGGCGGGGCCGGTCAGGGTCTCACACCCTCCAGAGGTTGTTCGGCTGCGACGTGGGGCCGGACGGGCGCCTCCTCCGCGGGTACAGGCAGGACGCCTACGACGGCGCCGACTACCTCACTCTGAACGAGGACCTGCGCTCCTGGACCGCGGCGGACACGGCGGCTCAGATCACCCGGCGGAGGGCGGAGGAGGCTCATATGGCGGAGTATTGGAGGGGCTACTTGGAGGGCACGTGCGTGGAGACGCTCGGCAAATACCTGAAGAAGGGGAAGGAGACGCTGCAGCGCACAGGTGAGAGGGGCCGCGGGGGCTCCTACGAGGAGAGGAGGAAATGGGATCAACACGCGGACACCCCCTCCGCGACCCCGGGAGATGGAGTCCGCCTGGGTTTTCAGATCCGGTACCAGAGAGTGACCCAAAGGGCCCCCCTTCTCTCAGGGACAGTTAGGGGTGCAGTCTCTCAGGGGGTGGAGGGGGGACCATCTCAGAAATGACTGATCAGCGGTTCCCTGTGACTCTGGCAGCTGCTCTGGGAACCCGGGGGGACTTTCTCTCTCGGGCCTTGTTCGCTGCCCCGCACACAGTGTGACTGAGCTCTGACCCCAGCTTTTCTGAGTCATGTGGCCTCCACCCAGCTCAGGACCAGGAATCCCTTTTCTCTCCATCCTGTCTCTGACCCTGGGCTGTCTCACCCTGATTCTGGAACTTTCAAAAGACTAGAGATTATCCCGGATGCCTATAGGTCCACTGTGGTGTGTGGGTTTTGTGCTCCCTTCCCCCAACCCAGTTGTCCTGACTATTCTCGGGATGGTCACATGACCACTGCTGGAGTGTCCCCTGAGGGATGCAAACATCCTGAATTTTCTGACCCTTCTCCTCAGACCCTCCAAAGGCACACGTGACCCACCACCGCACCTCTGACCGTGACGTCACCCTGAGGTGCTGGGCGCTGGGCTTCTACCCTGCGGAGATCACCCTGACCTGGCAGCGTGATGGGGAGGACCTGACCCAGGACACGGAGCTGGTGGAGACCAGGCCTGCGGGGGACGGGACCTTCCAGAAGTGGGCAGCTGTGGGGGTGCCTTCTGGAGAGGAGCAGAGATACACGTGCCATGTGCAGCACGAGGGGCTGCCTGAGCCCCTGACCCGGAGATGGGGTACGGAGGGGGCCGTGGGCACAGAGCCTCTTCTCAGGGAAAGCGGGGGCCTCTGGAGGACATCAGGTCGGGGCTGAGGCCTGGGGGTCAGGACCCTCACCTTTCCGTCCCTTCCAGAACCGCCTCCTCAGGCCGCCATCCCCGCTGGCATGGTGGTGGGCGTCATTGCTGGGCTGGTCCTCCTTGGAGCTGCGGTCACTGGAGCTGTGCTGTGGAGGAGGAAGCACTCAGGTAGGGAAGGGGCGGGACTGAGGTGTCTTGTCCCACTGGGGGGTTTCAAGCCCCAGGTGGACGTGTGTCCTGCCTCGTTAGTGGGAAGGACCATCCACACACGTGTGCTTTCCCAGTCTGGGGCCCTATTGCTAACACTTTATTAACGCACGTGTGAAAATGAGGAACAGATTTATCACCTTGGTGATTCTGGTAATGGGGACCTGATTCTCAATGGTCACAGGTCAGAGCGGAAGGTCACGCTGAGGACAGACCTCCAGGAGGGCAGTTGGTCCAGTCCCCACACATGTAGTTTCCTTAGCTTTCCTGATCCTGCCGTAGTGGGTCTGCAGTCACAGTTCTGGAAACTTCTCTGGGGTCCAGGCCCAGGGGGTTCCTTTAGGACCTCATGGCCCTGCCTCATTCCTGGGTTTTGATGTGATGTTTTCTTCCCGCAGGTGGAATAGGAGGGAGCTACGCTCAGGCTGCAGGTGAGTATGGAGGGGGGTGATCCCTGAGACCCGTGGGATAGTGCAGATGGAAGCCCTTGGGAAGCTCACCCACCCCCATAATTCCTCCATTAGCCACATCTGCTGTGGGCTCTGACCACATCATGTTTTGTTCTCCCCCAGGCAGTGACAGTGCCCAGGGCTCTGATGTGTCTCTCACGGCTTCTAGAGGTTTGATCTGGAGGCCTGAAGTGGGAGGGTGGGCAGAGGTGACAGGACTGGGTACTGGGGATTCTTTGGGACAGTTTGAGCAGCAGTGGACTCTTGAGAATGTCACCACTTACAGCTTCTAACCTGAATTTGTTCATTATTATCTTCTTCTACAGCCTGAGACAGCTGCCTCGTGGGGACTGAATGATGCAAGATTTGTTCATGCCCCCACTTTGTGACTTCAGGAAGCTCTGAGCTCTCTTTCTGCAAAGGGCATCTGAATGTGTCTGCATTCCTCTTGCATCACATGAGGAAATGGGAGACTGCACACCCCTGCCCTCCGCACCACCTCCCCACACTGACCGAGTCTCTTCCCTGACCCACTGTCCTGTTCCAGCAGAGGCTGTTTCCATCCCCACCTTTGCTTTATGTTACTCTGAGCAGCAACTTCTTACTTCCTGTTGAAATAAGAATCTGGATATGAATTTATGTTTTCATTTCTTGCTATGAACGGTTGAGGGATTAATTAAAGGGCAAAATCCTAAAGTTGGAAAGAAAATAAATGGAAGCACTGAGAACCTTCCAGAATCCATGTGTTTGCTGTGCTGAGTCTGTCGCAAATGGAGACAGGAGAGGCTGTGAGGACCGAGAGCGTGGATACGGCCTGAGCCCAATCGGTGCTCAATGCATCATGGGCTCTGACGTGGTAACTCCTCGGCGGGGTCACCTCTCTGATCTTGTCCCTTCAGTAGAACCTCAAGACTGGGCCTCATAGTAATTTTTGCTCCAAAAGACGCATTAGAGCTGGTGGTCCGGCTAGGTCTTATTTTCGGGGAAACACGGTACACACACACACACATCTTTATCCATTCATCTACTGATGGACACGTAGGTTGTTTCCATATCTTAGCTAATATTAATAATGCTACAATGAACATAGGCGTGCTTATAACTTTTCAATTTAGTGTTTTTGTTTTCTTGGGATAAATACCCAGAATTGGAATTGCTGGATCATAGGGCAGCTCTTTTTTTAATCTGAGGAATCTCCATACTGTTTTCCATAGTGGCTGCACCAATTACAGCCCCACCAACAGAGAGAGCACCAGGGTTCCCTGTTCTCCACATCTTCGTTTATTGATAATGGCCATTTTGACAGGTGCCAGGTAATACCTCATTGTGGTTTTTATTTGAATTTCTCTAATGATTAGTGACATTGAGCATCTTTTCCTATGTCTATTGGCCATCTGTATGTCCTCGTTGGTGTAATGTCTGTTTAGGTCCTCTGCCCATTTTTAAATTGGATTATTTGATTTTTTTTGTTAATTCATATGAGTTTCTTATAAATCTTGGATACTAACCTCCTATCTGATGTATCATTTCTGATATCTTCGCCCATTCAGCAGATTGTCTTTTCTTTGTATTGATGGTTTAGTAGGTTTACCTTAAGACAGCGGATACGATCAGGAAACAATTAGGGGAAGGGAAAATGCTGGCACAGACAGTCACCTTCCTGGAGGTCCGTTCTGCAGGAGCAGATCGTCCCCTGATTAATATAAACTCTGGCTGTGTGGACACCCAGGATCCCAGGCTGGAAAACAGCCCCTGATCTTCCATCAGTGTCTGAGCAGTTTCCCCATTTCCCCGCCCAGTCACACATTTCTTAGGGACCATCTACACTCACCTGCCTGCCTACACATTCATTTTTCCTGAGGACCTTGTTTGTTGACATTTTATAAGAAATGTGAAAAGGACACATTTTTGTAAGGGTGACCCTGATGACAAGAGGATCTGAATTCCAGAAGCCCTGGTCCCTCAGATGGTCTTTCAGGGAAATTTGCAACCTCGCTGCCTAGAACCTCATGGAGAAGCAGAGGAAATGTGGGCTGAGACCAAGCCTGTGAAGCCCTGAGGTGACCACAGGGGCTGGTGCTCCCTTGTGACACAGGTCACTCTGGATCCGGGGCTCCTGGGAACTGGACACACTGATTCGCCAAGTCCCCAGCCTCCCGCCTCTGCCTCCTCCCCGCAGTTTCTCAGTGTCCCGGCTGCCGAGCTTCTAGTCCCCAGGAGTCGTCTCTCCCACCTTTAGCCTCTCCTCTGGGTGACAAATGGCCACAAGACCAACCTGTGACCTCTCTCCCAGGTTATTTGTCATCCTGGCTCCCTCCCATGATTTGTCACCTGCCTCGGTCACCATCCCTGGCCCCAGCAGTAACAAGGACAGATACTATGCCCAATGAACCATGTGGGATGAGACCTGACAGACTGGGGAACCCCATATCCACCCCTCCATGCCCGGTATCTTCTCGCACGTCCCAGTTACAAGGGTTAGAACAGCAGGAGCTTCAGGCCAGCCACGGTCCCCGCAGTGATTGGGATGTGCTGGGACGTGGGTCAGAGAAGAGAATGGCAAGAGCCTGACCCGGCCACAGGGACCCAGAACAGCACCTGCTACAGTGGCTCTGAGAAGGGGCTTCCAGCCCTCGCCTCCCTTCCTACCTCATCTAAGATGAGGGGCCTGGGCAGCTCTTATGCTGCACGTGGCAAGTGTGTCTCTGCTCCCCTCCAGGAGGCTCCACGATAGCTGCCCACCTGTGGAGAGTCCTGTCTCTTTCAGACCTGGTGGCCACAAGCTCTGTGTACTGGATCTGGGGCTCTCCGTCTTGCAACAGTTCAGAGGGATCTCTGCCGGGTAAAATCCCCGGGGCCGCTTCCCATCATGCCTTGTGTGACAGGTCACATATGCTGACGGTGATACTTGAGGTCAGAAGAGTCAGAAGGGAATTTGGAGATAAGTGCCTCCTGTCACAGTCCGTTCAACAGACACATTCAACTAGAGAAAGGACAGACTCGCTGGGTTTGAGGGAAGATAATGAGGAAAGTCAGCCAGAGCCACAGCCTGCGGGTGGGAAGAGGAGATTCTGTTTCAAACTGGGTTCTAGGATGACCCAGCTTCCCATTATTTCACTCCCCCTTTGTATCTCTAAAAATGTCTTCTCTGCTCTTAAACTTATGCATTTGGTCTTAATTTTAGTTATCTGTTTTTCAATTTTAAAATTTCTACTGGGTTCTGTTATATGCTGAGTTGTGTTCCCCCCAAAAGGTATCTTGCAAACTTAACTCCTGTATCTCAGAGTGTGACTTTATTTGGATATTGGACCTTTGTAGATTTAACCAGTTAAGATAGGTCATTAGGGTGGTGACCCCAATATGAGTGGTGTCCTTACAAAAACAGGAAATTTGGACACAGAGACAGACATGCACAGATGGAAGTTTATGTAACAAAACAGGGAAAATAGCACATGAAGACGGAGGCAGAGATTGGACTGGCAGAGTTCAGCTGCAAACCAAGGAATGCCGACCACTGCCAGCAGCCACCAGAAGCTAGGAGGAGGCAGGAAGGATTGTAACCAGAATCTCTGAGGGGGTGAGGCCTTCCAATATCTTCATTTCAGTCCTCTAGCCTCCAGAACTGTGAGCCAATAAATTCCTGCTGTTTCAAGCCATCTAGCTTGTGGTCCTTTGTTACAGCAGTCCTAGCAAATGAATACAGATCCCTTTTAAAATCTGCTATGTCACCTTTTAGAATTGCCAGTTCCCCACTCAAATTATTATGTGTCTGTATTTGAACATGGAAAGCACATTTGTTTTACTACATGAGTCTAATATTTACAAATTCTAAAATTTTTGCAGTCCGCCTCACTTGAAACTTGTTACTGCGTGTTCGGGCTCATGGTGTCTTGGATGCTTTTGCTAGTATGCTGGGTCATTTTTTAGAAATATTACGTGTAGACCTCTCCAACTCCCCTGCCGTCTTGGCGGCTGCTCTTGGTTGGTGACCGACCCACACCTAAGGCAGGAAGATGGTGGCTGCAAAGAAGACAAAACAGTCGCTGGAGTTGATCAACTCTAGGCTCCTAATTGATATGAAAAGTGGAAAGTACACGTTGGGATACAAGCAGACTCTGAAAATGATTAGACAAGGAAAAGCGAAACAGGTCATCCTCACCAACAACTGCCCAGCCATGAGGAAATATGAAAAAGGTCACGACGCCATGTTGGCCAGGACAGGTGGCCGTCACCACAGAGGCAACAATATTGAACTGGGCACAGCGTGTGGAGAACTCTACAGAGCATGCGCACTGGCTGCCACTGATCCAGGGGGTTCTGACGTCATTAGTAGAAGCCAGGACAGAGTGGGGGAAAGTAACTCATGCAATTCTTTTCTTTAACAGAACTGGCCAGAGCTTGTTTTAAAAAAATAAAATAAAATAACAAAAATGTTGTGTGTAGGAATTATTTGCAGCCTAAAATGGTGCTATCTTATTCAGGATGTTTGTCCTAGTTGTTTCTTGCTGCCTAAGGAGATGTTTGCCATGATGCCCCAACCGCAGTCTGAGGACCCAGTCACCCGTTATCACCCAGAGATGGAGAAACCGTAAGTGACTGTAAGTTCCTGAGCGGACTAGTTATTTCTGATTCACTCATGTTTCCAGGAAGCAGCATTTCAGAGTCACTCCTTAATGTGGGTGTTAGTGTATCAGGGTCCTACCCTCATTGGGAGCCAGCTTTCACCTCCTTTCCTGCTCAGTCCCTCAAGGAGCCAAAAGCTCAGGCAGAGCTCTTGCTGATCTCCTCAGGTTTGGCAAATGCCCTCAGAGCGAAAGTGACTCCGGTGCTCTGGGCCCCCTGACCTCAGCTCCCCAGGCAGTGGTCCTGCCCTAGACCTTGGCTGAACCTCCTCACTATGCTTGCATGTGGAGGGTTTCAAGGACATGACCTTTATTTTATCAGAATGTCTCGGTTGTTCTAAGTGGGGGCCTGTGTCTCCTGAATCACCTCCTCCTCCCTAACCAGCAGTCAGGGGACAAACTACTTTCTAGGCTGAGAGGGAGCACAGTGCTGGGAGCTCCAGTTCTGAAGGGGAGGGAAGGAGAGCATTTGATCCTAATGGAGGGGGAGCAATGTCAGGGGGAGTGACAGCTCAGGGGTGGGAGTCACAGGCCCAAGAGGGGGTGCTGGGGACAGAGGGGAAGGACAGGAAAGTTTCCCTTGTACACTTACTCCCACAGAACATCTCAGGACCAAAGTCCATTACAGGAAGTGCTGCTCCTTTGTTGTCACTCACTTTTCCTCCTGTCCCATGGCCTCCCTCTGACGCTCCCAAAGTCACAGCATCCTTTAAAAGGACATGAACAGAATTAGGGTCACTCTGGGTGAGTTTACATGCCAGGAATGTGTCTGAAATCCCACACACACCATGGTCACCTGCCAGGACCACGAGTGCCAGAGGAGGATTCAGGGTCAGTCCTTTCCCCGCCCTCTCCTGAGTGAGACCCCAGAGGATTCTCTCCCTCCCTGAGGGCGATCATGGAGGGGTGGCTGCCCTAGTACCAGGGGCAGCAGTGTCTCATTCCAGACCTCGGGGTGTTGAGTAGCAGGTGCACATGCCCTTCAGTCAAGAAGTGGCTCAAGGTCTTTGCAAGACAAATCTTTCCCCAATTGTGCTTGACGTCTGTAGCCAAGCTGCCTGTCACTTTCCAGACTGTGGGTCCCTGTTCACAGAGAGGAAACTCTCACACTCCTAGGAGACTGAGTGTCCCCTGAGGAAGCTCCCGTTGGGGCCATCACGCAGCAGAGCAACCTCTGCAAGGCTGGGACTCTGGACCAAGAGTCTGTCAAAACTGTCAGCTGAGAAATAATAACCACGAGGTGTTTTGTCACCAACAAAGGATTCATTCGGGAAAAGGACAGGGATGCAACCCAGCGCGTGCAGATGGCAGCCACGTGCACACTCTGCCCGCGTGCCAAGGTGGAGGGTACTGATGGGAGGGAAAGACAGTTAATGATGGGAAGTTAGAACCTGGAGCATTATTATAGAATAGAGTTCTTCCTTAGGGGTCTTGGGAACACTTAGAGCACAAGACCTTCCATGAGCCCTCGCTCCTCCCACAGACCCTCCCCACTGATTACGTTGCTTCAAGTTCCAGTTCATCTTTATCAAAACCCAGATTGAAAATGAAGCCCAAAGCAAAACGCCACACGTTGGTCCAGGCTGTGAAGGGTCACTGGCCCCACACAACGTGGTGAAGACCCTCCCC
Organism: Rhinolophus sinicus; assembly: GCF_036562045.2. NCBI lineage: Eukaryota > Metazoa > Chordata > Mammalia > Chiroptera > Rhinolophidae > Rhinolophus > Rhinolophus sinicus. Next base: position 88,460,323 of record NC_133755.1, read on the forward strand.
TCCTCACAGGTGAGAGGAGCCTGACGTCCCTGTAAGGAGCCTGACGTCACTCACAGGCCTTGCCTCGATGGGCCAAGCTCTGCTGTACCTCCAGCACCATGGGAATGTTCTGCTATGGTTTTCATGAAATCCTTCTGCTCCCAATAGTTGGGTCCCATCTTCTCCAGCCACGTAGCCCGCGGCATCACACTTTGACTCGCTCTGTCGCTGTTGAAGCACAGAACCCACCCACGTGTGTCCCCCAAGGTGGTGGGGGTGAAGCTGGGCTTCCTGACTCTGGTGGATCAAGGGAGCGTCTAAACACATCAGGGAGTGACAGCCTGGGCTGAAAAGGTCCTCCAGGGAAGGCTGTAGGGGCTGTCACATTCCCGCCCCCTCCTGGCTCTGTCCTGAGCTGGGTTCAGTTGCTCCCAGCTCCCTCCCGCCTGCACCTGTGCTGGGGAGCTGTTCCCCAGGGGCTGTTGGTTTGTGTGGAGGGGAAAGGTGAGAGGAGGAGAGATGGAGAAGCCAGGACAGGGCTGGGGTGAATGGAGGGAACGGAGTGAGGTGAACGGAGGGGAGGGGTCTCTCTCAGGATCGGGGATCCCCACAGCAGCAGGAGGAAGGTTAGGAGCCACTGAACCGGCTTCTCTGCCCATGTCACTGTCTGGGGAGAACTCTGAATCCCCACCCACTGCTGTAAACACAAACCTCTACTAACTTTGATGGGCTTTTCCAGAACCCTAAGATCTAATTCTAACAAAAATGCGTCTCTATCATCACTCTCCTGGCAGAACAAGCAGAACAAGCTGAAGGAGGCAGGAGGAAAATGAAAGCCTGGGAGACGACCTAGGAGACAGGCACCCCCCTGAGGGCGGGGCTCTGCTTAGATCCGCCTCCCTGGGCTGCATGTGCTCAAGTCCAAACGTGGCTGTGCAGCTGTGTCCCCAGGCTCCTTGTTACCCACAGGGCAGTCCTGGGCCCGTTCTCCCTTGGAGAGTCGATCCTGGGGTATCTAAGTGAACCACCAAGGTCATCTGGCTGCCTCAGGCCCTTCTTGCTCTTCCTACATCACAGAGTGAGCTCTTCTCCAAGGGAGGGCAATTTATTTTTGTGGATGGATCTGAGATAATAGAAAATAGATGTTGGCCTCTAGAGGTCGCTGGTTCCTGGCATAGATCTCCTGAAACCCTTGTAATAGGAACTGTAAGTGACAGGAACACTAGGATCACCTCTTGTTCTAACATTTGTCTTTGATCCCGTCCTCTCCGGGAGGGTGAACTCCATGGACAGAACCTCCTGTGCTCAGGACCCTCCCAGACCTCGCCCTGTGTATTTCTTCATCTGGCTGTTCACCTGTGTCCTTTATCATAACCTTTAATAAAGAAGTAAATATATGCAGACGTTTCCCTGAGTTCTGTGAGCTGCTCTAGAACATTCATTAAAACCAAGGAAAGGGTTATTAGAACCTCTGATCTATAGCTGGTTTGTCAGAAGTGATAACGTGGGCTTTGAACTGGCATCTGAAGGGGGGGCATCTGTGGGACGAGCCCTTAACCACTGGGATCTGACACCAGGCAGACAGTGTTAGAATTGAGTTAAATTGTAGACCATCCAGCTGGTGAAACAGAGAATTGCTTATTGTAGGGGAAACCTCCACACCTTTGGTGACCAGAAGTGTCAGAAGTGAAGTGTCTGTAGAAGTAAATGAGACACACAGGAAAGAACGACAGGGAAGCCCTGGGTTTTCCTAACACAGGAGAACTATGAGTTTATCCTTTACAACAGGACAAGGCAAGTAGGGGAAGAGAAGGAGAGCCAGGGGAGGAGGACAGAAAGGTGTGGAAAGGTGTGGGGAAGGGGATTGATCAGGGGCTCCGGGAGAAGGTGGGATGGCTCAGTCTCTTTGCCCAAGCACCCACCAGGCTGGCCGTCCTTTGTCCTCCGTCTGCATTATCAGTCTTCTCAGTCTCCGTGCTCACCAGCCCTGGGCTCAGTCAGTCATAGATCCCCAGAGAGGAGCAAAAGGAGGGTTGGGGACCCCGTGGTCTGGCCGCTCGGGATGCCTTGGAATCTGGGGTGAACAGGGTGCCTGCCCCCTGGTGTGGCTGTTGTAAACGACATATTGACTAACCCTGATTGATTGACTTTCCTACAACCTGGGAACCTATTGACAAGTAGACATGATGCTGTGTCCTCTGTCCCTTGGTAGAGCAGACGTAAACACCTGGCACAGGTGTGTGAGAACTGAGAGGAAGTCCAGCACTAAGCCCTCTGCTGAGCTGGACTTCCCCACCCAGCGACTGTGCTCAGCGAGAGCAGGAGATTCTCACACCCAAACCTGGAGATTGTTTCGGTGTTGTTGTTTTATTACTGCCATCCTAGGCCTTCTGCCTGAGTCCCGCCTCTTCCCCCAGGTTTTCACAGAAGAAATTACACCATGGGACCTTGCTCTGTCTGATGCATTTACAAGTCTATGTATTGTAACATCCTTAGTCATTTCTATCAGCTCCTTATCACTACCCTGGGCCAAGCTAGCTTGCCTTGACTTTCTTCAACATGAAGCAAAGCAACTCTGTTTCTGTGGTACAGTGCGAGAAACGTAAGAAGTAGTCTTTACTCCATTTGTTGTTAAAACTTCAGTCCTCAGTTTGTCTCTCAGTTTCAATCAGTCTGGTCACTTCAGAGCAAGTCTATAAGCAGCACACAGCTTCACGAGCTGATCCACCATGACATTCTTTTGTTCCCATATCGAGCATACAGACTAGGTGACCTTGGAGCCATTTTGTTTTTCACAATTAGAAACCACTAGTGCACTGACCACAGTGTTTTAAATGAAAAAAGTCTGACAATGTCAAGTGTTGGCAAGGACATAAAACAACTGCGTCCTGCTGTTGAAAGAGTAAATTGGTCCAATAGATTTGAAAAATGGTTTGTCCTTGTCTACCAAAGATAAAGATTCACCCTCTGTATACTTGTGGATTCCACTTTTAGGGTTTACCAACAAGAAAACATAATACTGGTATATGCACCATAGATTGTTCAAAGCAGTTTTATTTATAATAGTCAAAAGCTGGAAACAACCCAAAAATTCATCAGTAGTAAAGTGGATAAATTGAGTAATGTTCATACAATGGAATATTACACAGTAACAAAATGAAACACCCCTACCCACAATTACATGGATGAATCTCACAAACAATATTGTTACACAAAAGAACAGATACTGTATGGTTCCATCTACATGCACTTGTAAACAGGAAAAAATAATCTAGGTGCTAGAACTAAGATTAGTTGTTACTTTTGGGGAGGAAGAGGAGATGTGAAAATTAATCAGAGACCTCAACCAAGCTTGGAGCCTGAGTGGCCTGTAGGGGGAGCTCTCACACCCACCACTGTAAGGTGCCCCCAACAGGAAGAAACTGCCTCACATCTCCAGTAGGAAAATCTCTTATAATCTACTACCCCAACAGGAGGGAGGAAGATTTTCTCCTCCCCTGGCAATGGCCCAGCCAATGAGAGACTTACAACTCAGCGAATGAAAAGCCACTACACTTTGAACTCCCAGTTTCCTCCAGTGGATTTTTTGTTTATAACAGCTCCTCTCAGCTTCCCCTTTTCTCTATAAATGTTCCTTTCCTTTGTTCTTCAGTCGTGCCTATGGTTTTGCCATAGCTCATATACCCCAAATTGCAGTTCTCTGCTATTCCTGAGTAAACTCATCTTTGCTGGCAAAATAACTGTTTAATTTCTCAGGTCCACTGAGTCAATGATTGTGGGATGTGTGAGAGGGTCTGGTCTTCTGTTCTATTTGTGGACCTGTGTAGCTGTAACAGGGGTATCTTAATTTTGTGAAAACACATTAAACTGTTCACTAATGATATGTGTGTTTTATATTTGATTTAGAAAAATAAATCTTTGATCATGTTGGCACAAACTTGTTTTTATAAATAAATAAATAAATAAATTCAAATCATTATCCTATTTCTTTGTCAGAAATTTATTTGAGGGGATCCAAATTATTGATGGGAAAACACTTTTCTTTCTAACAGAATTCCAACTAATTAATTCAGAAGGAATGATAGAAACATTGTCCTTTGTAGCCCTAATGAAATAATGACTATAGGCAATGACCATCAATGGATACTCTGACAATTAGATGAAAAATTGATGTGGGAACTTTATAGTGGTTGGATAGTAGGTGGTCACCACCCGACCCCTAATCAATGTTAACGTCTCTAATGTGAAGCCACCAGACTTCATGCTCCTCCTGATGGACATAATGGGGTGGACACAGGGCCACCTAAGAAGTGATATTGTCGCTAAAGAAAATTTTAAGGATATAAACTTTGCTTTCTATTTCTTTTACCCCCACATATTGCCAAACACAGAGCAGTGAAACTGTTCCCTTAGAGCTTATGGAGTAATTAAAATTTAATTGTTTTCTCCTTTTGAATGTCTCCCTCTCTGAACAGTGACTTCGTTTTCATACCTTATCTTTGCTGAGTCTTGTGTCAACTTGTCTGGGCTGCAGCACCCAGTTATTTGATCAAACACTGGTCTAGGTGTTGCTGTGAAGGTTTCTGTACATGTGGCTGACACCTGAAATTTCATTTTTTTTAATTTACTTATTTTGTATGATATTTATTGAAAAATACAGCTGACATACAACACTGTATCAGTCTCAGGTGCACAGCATAGTTGTTCAGCATTTATACACCTAACGAAGTGACCACTATGACAAGTCCAGCAAACACCTGACACCGTACCACGCTATCACAATATTAGTGACTATATTCCCCATGCTGTACATTACATCCCCAGGACTTATTTGTTCTATAGCTGGAAATTTGAAACTTTTATTCTTCTTTACCTTCCCCCCTTTTTAACATTTTCAATTACAGCTGATATTCAAAATTATTTTATATTACATTATATTTTATATTTCAGGCATGGTGAAATTATTTTATATTTTAAGCATAGTGGTTAGACATTTATAATTTAAGAAGTGATCCCCCTGATGAGTCTAGTACCCACCTGGCACTATACATGGTTACTATGAATAGGCAGCAAATGTAAAGATTTCATTTTTCTTACCCATTCAGCCACCTTATTTTTTTGGAGCATTCAATCCATTTCCATTGAAAGTAATTGTTGATAGATGTGTAGTTATTGTCATTTAATTATTCATATTTGTGACTTTTGTGTGTGTGTGTTAAAGAAGTCCCTCTAACATTCCTTGTAATACTGGTTTGGTGATGGTGAACTTTTTTAGCTTTTTCTTGTCTGGAAAGCTTTTTATCTGTCCTTCAATTTTAAATAATAGCTTTGCTGGGTAGAGTAGTCTTGGTTGTAGATCCATGCTTTTCATCACTTTGAATATTTCCTGCCAATCCCTTTTGGCCTGCAGTTTCTGTTGAGAAACCAACAGAAACTGTTACGGGAGCTCCCTTATAAGTTACTACCAGTAGGTGCCTTTCTCTTGCTGCTTTTAGGATTCTCTCTTTGTCTTTAACCTTTGCCATTTTAATTATAATGTGTTTGGTGTGGGCCTGTTTGGGTTCATCTTGTTTGGACTCTGCACTTCCTGGGCTTGTGTGTCTGTTTTCTTTGCCAGCTTAGGAAAGTTTTCAGTCATTATTTCTTCAAATATATTCTCAATCCCTTGTGTCCTCTCTTCTCCTTCTCGTCCCCTCTGATGAAAATGTTGGTGCTTGATGTTGTCCCAGAGTCTCTTACACTGTGCTCATTATTTTTTATTCTTTGTTCCTTTCGCTGTTCCGATGGGCATTTTCAGCTACCTTGTCTTCCAAATCACTGATCTGATCCTCTGCTCCATCTAGTCTGCGGGCACATTCTTCATGTCAGTTATTGTAGCCTCCATTTCTGACTGGTTCTTTGTTATGGTCGCCATGACTTTTTTAATGCTTGCTGTCTCTTTGTTCAAGTTCTCACTGTGTTCACTGAAGATCCTTATAACCAGTGTCTTGAACTGTGTCTCTGGTGAGTATAATGAAAAATATATGGAATAAAAGTAAAGGAAGTAATTAATAAGTCAGAAAAGAAAATGCCTGGGTGATTCTGCAACCAAGGAACTGATTTCCAACTCTTAATTCCTCTCCTTAAGCTGAGTTTGGTTTATTTTCAGAACAGACACATCAGCAACATGAAGTCTTACACACTCCTGGTAAAAGTTTAAATCGGCACAAGCATTTCAGAAATCAAATGCACATCATCTGCCCTACTGTGCTTAAAGCTTACACCCCTGTACCCAGCCTTCCCTCCTGACCGTCCTCTCCAGGGAATCCCTTGCCTTGCTCCCAGGAGACAAGCACACTCACGTTACAGCAACTGCGACAACCACTTATGCACCAACAGGGAAACGGAGAAAGTGTGGTGTCATCATGAAATGTAAGACGTCAGCAGTGAAAACAAATGAAGGACAGCCTCACACATGGGGTAACTCCCTACGTAATGCTGAGTCTCAGAAGGGTCCATGCAGTACGAGTTCACTGGACAGGAAGTTCAAAAACGGGCAAAAGTAAATAATATTTGGTTTGGGGATATATACACTTATTGTAAAATCCTCAGAGAATCTCCAGGGAATAGTAAACACAAGATTCAAGATAGAGGTTCCATCTGAAGGACAGGATTGGGGACGCGGCCACGGTGGCTTCTTCACAGGTTCCGTTTCTGACACCAGTGGTGTGTGCCCAGGTATTTACTTGATCATAATTCCTAAACTGACATTTTTCAAAATGTGACTTATGAACCATTCTTGGTTAATTTTTAAATAAGGAAATAGAAAAAGAAATACCAAAGTTTATTGCAATGATCCTTAGAAAGAACTACCCACCTTGGAACAAAGCCACAGCCAATTGTTATGAGCCATGTCAGAGAGACGGCCGGGGTGTCACAGGAAACAGCTTTGGCTAGAAATGGGTCATGTGATCACTGGCATCTCTATAGATTTTCTGGGATACAATGTTCAGTGTGACCTGCAAGGTGATTGTATCTGTGAAGGATTTGGTGTGTTATATTTAACTTCACATACAACTGAATTAACTACTTTTACAGAATGTTAATGCACGTTGTTGATCAATGTAAGCTAAACTGGAAAACACTATAAAGGGGAAACGATGGATAGAATAGAGAGTATGAATGCAAGATACAACAGAGCTGCTTTGGAAAAAACTTCAGGGGTGGCCGGATGGCTCAGTTGGTTAGAGCGTGAGCTCTCCACCATGGGATGGTGGGCTGCACCCCTGCAAGTAAGATTGAAAACAGTGACTGGACTTGGAGTTGAGCTGCGCCCTCCGCAACTAGATCCAAGGACAACGACTTGGAACTGCTGGGCCCTGGAGAAACACTCTGTTCCCCAATAAAAATTTAAAACAAAACAAAACAAAAAAAACTTCAGTCTCAAGCATCACATATCAACAGTGATTTTTGGAATCACATTGGTGTCCAAAGCACTTCTGCAAAATCTCATTCAAAAACACAGTGAAAGATGTGACATTTATTCTAAGATGCCAACTGGACAGCCAGTTTTGGAACACTTTGTTCCTAGATTGGAGTTAACCATCGCTGCCCACTGTATCACAACAAAATTGTTGTCAGGATACCAGGGGTATAGACTGAAGCATGAGATTCACATTTTTCTAACATTTTGAAAAGCGATTTCATTAGGCAAATATTTTTGAAGATGATGTTCAATAAGAAAATTTGCATTGGAGCCAATATTTCTGACATTCTTAATGAAACAAATTTGAAAATCTAAGAAAAAGCAAAGATAGTTATTGTAAAGGCATTAATGTTATGGCGCTCAGTCTTTAAACTATGTGATGGAGCTACTATATGTTGTCAACTTTGTTGCAACTTTTTGTAGGAAACATTGTTATTAAAGGCATCTGCAATAAAAACTTACAAATACTGTTGTCAAGGTGAGGACTGACTGGGGTTTCCCCTGAGGAAACATTCCAAGTGAGAGGGATTCAGTGTGAGGCCTTTTCTCTACTGGCAGCTTTCAAATGGAGGGCCACATGGCAAAGACTGCTGGTGGACACTAGGGCTGGGGCAGCATCCCTCTTGCTGACACTTGTCAAGGAAACAGGGACCTTAGACCTATAACTGGAAAAACCTGAATTCTGCTAAGAGCTCTCTGTAAGCTGGGAGGAAGATCCTGAGCTCAGGATGAGCTCACAGCTTTGTGACACCCTGAGCAGAGACCCCATCCATACCGGGCCTGGATTTCTAAGGAACTGTGAGCAAATAAGTGGGTGTTGTTTTGAGCCACTGAGTTGTGATGATTTGTTACACAGCAATAGAAAACTAATACACAGGCTCAAGTGTGCAACAAATAAGCACACAGCATTTTTTCCACTGGAATGAATTTATGAACTGATATGCTCACTAGTTTGTAACAAAATATTTCCTTTTTTTGTATTTTACAAGTTATGATTTTACATGATATAAATTTTAATACAATCATTCATTAAACAAATAATTTAATGCCCACTATCTATCAGGATGGCTTCATATGCTTGGGATACAACTTTGACCTAAACAGCCCAAAGCCCCTGTGCTCATGTGCCTTACATTCTAGAAGCTTCCCAGGGTGATTCAGAGCCATTGGAGTGGTTTTAGGGAAGAAATGACAGAGCCTCACTGACGTTAGCAGGATCCCTGATTCCTGTGGGGAGAATAGTCCTTGGCTGGCAGGTGAGGGGGTGGCACTAGTGACACAATCAGGGTGGTGGGGACTAAGGGGGGAAGAGGACATGAGGGGTGAGAGAGACAGAGAAGGGCTGGAGAAGCGGGGGAAGAGGCAGAGGTAAAGAATCCTAAAGCAGTGGAACTCTTGGGTTGAAATATGTTGTTTTATAGATCTTTTGTAAATTATTTTGGACCTAGTGGGATGTTCTGTGGAGCTGCCTAAAAAGTAATCGCTCCTTATGCTACTCAGTTTAAAAATAATGTGTCCCAATAAAATATGCACAGCACTGAGATGTGAATTATTCATTAAAATAGGCAACACAGGAGCCCTGGTGAAGGGCGTTTTAACTGCTTTGAACACTTGCAGCTTTGAGGTTGTACATGCTCCTTGTTGAAATACACAGTAACAAACTGCTTCCCCTGCTTCTTTGTATTGAGGATGCGGGGACTCAACAGACAGGGCTGTGGAATGAAAATCATTTTACAGTAGAAACATCCGGAGTCACAGGTGCACCGTCTGGGAAAGTGAGACTTAGGAGCTTTGAGAGACCGGCTGCAGCGCTGTTTACACACATTTCTGCACCAAGGGGGACAAATCACGGTTTTACAGATTAGCTTCCTGGTGATCAGGGGTTTCCAAGGTTGTTCCCACTGTGGTTAATAAACAACAAGGACTGGTCTCTATGAGAATCTCCAGCTGGTGTTTTCAGGCACGACTTCTCCGGGTTAAAGAGAAAAGCCCTGTCCTTCCTCTATTCCCAGGGCGAGCTCACTCTGTGGCATCAAGTCTCTGGGGGTGTCTTCTTCCAGAAGAGTCCAGGGGGAGAGGTAAAGGGTGGGAGGAAGGGAGTCCATTTCAGGGAGAGGGATTCCGGGAAGAGAAGAGGAGGAAAAGGGGCTGAGCCCTGGTTCCTCAGACAGCCCCTGGGTCAGGACTCAGGGTGACAGTGTGACACAGAGCGCTCGGTGCAGGAGGAGGGGTCAGGGCAGAGTCCCAGGTTCCTGAGGGCGGAGTCTGGCGCCGGTAAGCTCAGTGTTGGGGAGTCCTCACCTCCCCGCGGTTTCACTTCTCCTTCTCACAACCGGTGTCGGGTCCTCCTGTCTAGAAACTCAGGACGCGGCCCCAGTTCTCACTCCCATTGCGTGTCCGGTTTCTAGAGAAGCCAATCAGTGTCACCGCCTTTCCGGTTATCAAGTGTCCACGGACCCGCCCGCACGCAGATTGTCCCCAGACCCCGAGGATGCGCGTCATGGGCCCCGGAACCTTCCTCCTGATGCTCTCGGGGGCCCTGGCCCTGACGGGGACCCGGGCAGGCGAGTGCGGGGTCAGGAGGGAACGGTCTCCGCAGGGGGAAGAGCGAGGGGACCGCCGGGTGGGGGCGCAGGACCCCGGGGAAGATGTGTCCCCACCGCCCGGCCTAGATGCCAGACCCTCCATCCGGTCCCGTGTCCCCCCCATTCCTGTCGCCCACTTGCGTCTCCCGCCCCCTTCCCTCCATCCCCCCCCCCTTTTCCGTGTCTCGGGCCCCATGCCCCCTCCCGGCCCATTGCCCTCGGACAGAGACCCGCGCCGGGAGGAGGGTCGTCTGGGTCTCAGCCCCTCCCCGTCCCCAGGCTCCCACCCCATGACGTATTTCTACACCACCTGGTCCCGGCCCCGCCGCAGGGAGCCCCAGTACGTCGAAGTCGGCTACGTGGCGTGGACGACACGCAGTTCGTGCGGTTCGACACCGAGGATGGAGCTGTGGGCGGCGTGGATGGGAGGGGTCGTGGGTGGAGCAGGTGGAGCCGGGGTACTGGGACGGGAACACGCAGAGTCAAGGTCCACGGCAGAGGGTCTGTTAGAGGCCTGAGTGTCTGCAACAATCCGATAAGTAATCCTGGGGCTCAGGCAGCTTGGGAACCTCTGAGGTCAGTGATGGGGCTCAGGGAGGGGAACGGTCTTAAATATACTTTTAAAGTGTTTTTCCTCAGAAAGGGGAGGACATGTGTTGTTAATTATGAGACGTGATGTTGGGAGTTACATGTTCTCTCTACCATGGGGTAGAGTCAGGTGGGAGATTTAGGAGTGGGTCACAGGTCAGTATAATAAAATCTCTGAATGTTCGCTCCTGAAACTGTTCCCCAGATTGATTTCAGGGAGCAAACAACGGAATCAATTTTTTTCTAAATTAGACATACACACACACAGATGCACACACACGAGGTTGGACAATTAAGTTTGGGAACTCGTCCTAGAAAAAGTGCTACATACCTCACTGCTGAATATCGCTACGGTCACCTTCGAAGTACTCCCCTTGGGAAACTATGCACCGATGCCAGCACCTAATCCACCCTTCAAAGCTATTTTGGAACTCTTTTTCTGGAATGGCCATCAGAGCTGTCATCATATTACTCTTGATGTCCTGAATGTCATCAAATGTCTTCTTTTCAGTATTTCCTTTATCCTCGTGTAAAGAAAGAAGTCATTAGAGGCCAGATCAGGTGAGTAGGGAGGGTGTTCCAATACAGTTATTTGTTGACCTGCTAAAAACTCCCTCACAGACCGTACTGTGTGAGCTGGTGCATTGTCATGATACAAGAGCCATGAATTGTTGGCGAAAAGTTCAGGTCGTCTAACTTTTCCACGCAGCCTTTTCAGCACTTCCAAATAGTAAACTTGGTTAACTGTCCAGTTGGTGCAAATTCATAATGAATAATCCCTCTGATATCAAAAAAGGTTAGCAACATTGTTACAACAAGTTCACGAACTTAATTGTCCAACCTTGCGCGTGCCCACGTGTGTGTGTGTGTGTGTGTGTGTGTGTGTGTGTAAAACATTCTGGCAAAATACTATTTTGGTGAAGGCCACAGAACACGCTTGAGCCCACACACCAGGAACTGACCCACAGCCCCTCAGGTCAGGTCCCACGTGGGAACCACTGTCTCTGCTGCTGGGCACACGTGTCACTGCTCACACCACTGACATCCATGTGGACCCCAGACCCTGCGGCCATGACTGCTGTCACTGCTGCTCCTGGCAGCTGTGTTGTTACTGCCAAATGCATTCTGCTCGGTTCCAGCCTCTGTGTCACCACGTCCTGAGTCAGAGTCTGGCATGTGGTCACCTGACCGGGGAGCCTCATGCCGTGTCCAGCTGCAAGAGTGTTGGGGACAGTGGGTTTCCCTCTTATGGAGTGAAGTGGCCTCTGCCTCCCACCAAGACTCTATGTGTGGAATTTTCCTAATGTAGGAAAAGAGTTCAGGTGTTCAAGGTGAGGGATGTAAAAAGAATGACTACTTTCAATTCTTGGAGCAAAGATCTGAGACTAGAACTTTCTCTGGTACTTGATAGGCACTCAGGTTTGGCTGGAAGAACAGGGACTAATAATTGACATCCAAGGGTGAGGCTGACTTGCTCACTTTTACTCTAAATTCCTGTGTGGGATGGTGAGGGATTATTTTCTCTCCACTGAACCAATTCTCTGGTTCTCGGACACCACCTGTGTGTCCTACATTCAACTGAACTCTGACACCACCTACCTGGAGTTATCTCTGACCCCACAGGGCTCCGACCCACAGGCAGCCCTCACTTCAGACACAAGTCACAAATTTCAGGTCCCCCTCATGTTACCTGCACTTCTGTCTGACGTAGGTACTAAGTTGAGGGTCCCCCGTTTCAAGTTCAATAATTTCTAGAACAACTCATAGAACTCAGGAAAATGCTAAGCTTACTGTTACAGTTGGTTATAAAGGATGCAAGTGAGCAGCCAGATGAAGAGGTCCATAGGGCAAGGTCTGAAAGGGTCCCCAGCATAGGAGCCTGTCACTGAGGTGGAGTGTGTCACCCTCCCAGCATATGGATGTGATGAGCAATTTGGTAGCTCTCTGAATTCTGTCGATGTAGGTGTTGTTGTTTTTTAATGGATGTTTCATGATGTAGGCCTGATTCATTAAGTTATTGGTCATTGATGATTAAACTCAACCTCCAGCTCCTCTCCCCAGAGGTCAGGGCGTGAGGCTGAAAGTTGCAACCTTCTAATCTTTTTGGTGACATCCCTCATCCTGAAGCTCTTGAGGACCCTGCAGCCAAGAGTCACGTCATCCCAAAGTCACTCTTCTCACTCAGGAGATTTAAAAGGTTTTAGGAGTTCTGCATTAGGAACTGGGGACAGAGATCAATTTATTTTATTATATCACAGATCTTTGACCACAGGTCCATTTATAACAAAAGGACCATAACAGTTAAACAATGTTGGCACATTACAGGAGTCCCATTCAGTTATTAACAATTAGTCCAGTCCAGTGTCCTATTAAAGATATTTACATGCCAAATAAATTTACAAAAATTGCTCAATGTTTTAGTCAGAGGGGATATTCAAATTAACTATAATAGGATATCATTGCACAGCTCCCAGAATGGGTAAAATGAAAGTCAGACAATATCAATTGGTGGCAAAAATTTAATTATATCACTCATATATTGCTAGTGGGAGAATAAATTGATTCAAATACTTTGAAAAATTCTTTGGCTGTACATTCTAAAGCCAAACATTCACTCGCCCTATGACCCAACAGTTTCACTCCCACTTATATACCTAATAGACATGCATGCATGTGTGTGCCAGAATATATAGAAAGATCATTCATAGCAGCATGATTTGTGAAATCTGGGCATAACACAAATGCCCAGGAACGTCAGAGGACAGAAGTGTGGTCTTGTTCATATAACAGACCCCCCGTAGCCGTGGGAATGAATAATCCACAACCACACACCGCCTTAGGGGTGAGACCCGGGGACATAATGTTGAGTGAGAGGCAGATACAGGGCGGGGGGGTTCCCCTGTAATATTCCATTCTACCAAAACCTGCTGTTAAAAATCAAGCTAAGAGCTACTTGGGGAGAGGTTGATTTATGACTGAATATGTCTCAAGAGGGTTTCCTGGAGCTGGAAATGTTCCTTGATGTGGGTGTTGCTTATCCCAACGTTCACTTTGGGAAAATCCACTGTACACTTATGATTCGTCCACCTCTTTCTATGGGTGTGTTAACCTGAAAATAAAAAGGCTTTCAAAGTGAGAAGTAACAAGCACTTGAGATTAGAAAAAGACAACAACAAAAAATAGCTATTTGGGAAGCATTGATTCAGACAGAAACATACATAATATTCCAGTTAGGAAGCAAAAGGATGGGTATTTATGAGAAAGGGAAGGGGAACAATTACATCAATAGAAGGAAGGCATTTCTATTGGTGCAAATAGCAACATAGTGATGCTAATTCTAATTAAAATTTTCAGTTCAGCAGTCAGAATCACTGCTTTCCTGTTATCTTTGCAAACAGTTCTCTGGGACATAATGCTGCTTTAGGCCCAGTGTAAAGGTTATTTGCCCGCTTTTAACATTTCAAAGGTTTGAGACATAAGATGTGCAAAGCAGTTCCTCTGGGATGGCAACTCCACTCCAGTTGAAAGTGGCTGTTTAATATTTTTTTGACATTTTCCCCCATTTTGATCAACATCTTTCCTTCAAAGTATGGCTGATGAATCATTGGAAAGCAGCACTGATCGGTCAGTAAAGCGTCCTTGGCCCTCCATTGTTAGGACGGCTCATTTTGGTGGTGTCGGGCCACCCTTGGTCTCTCTTTTCCCTGAAAAGTCATTCCTGATATGTCGACGGAGGGAAAGTGGTTTTCTTTGTTCTTTGGAACTTTAGCTACATTGGAGCAGCAGGAGCGCCAGCACAGAGGAGGCTTTGCCGTCGTGTTCCTTTAAGGGCAGACATCGTCTGTAGTTTCTTGAGGTTTTTTATATAAAGTCTCACAGGCCTTAGTGAGCATTTCAAAAATATTGAGCAACTATTATCAGAGTGGTGGTTTTATAACATCAAGACATGCGAAACAAATGTTTTAGAACAGCAAACATTTTATAAAAGCAAATAAACGTTAAGTTCAATTTGAAGAATAGATTTGGACCAAGAGACAAAGCCTGAGGGCAGTTAGTTGATTAAAAAGCCTTGATATGTCAGTGGGCACTGTATTTAGTCATTTGGTTTGTGCCTGGGTTTTATTTAGTTCTACCTATTTTCCAGAGGTGTTTCATCCAAGTATAAGAGGAATTAACGACAAAGCAAACCCCACATGCTCAGCTAGGAGCTGGTCAAGAGCAGTTCTACTGCCTAATATAACTCACACAAGGCAATTTAAAGATTTTTCCTGGTCGGCTTTGTTTTAGTGGTAGACACAGCAATTTCCTCCAAGGTTTTTGATACGTTGATCATCATGTATTTTTCCATTTTAATACCTGCCCAAGGAAAAACTATTCTTCCAAATCTGGTGCCTTCACGGGGGCTGACATTGCCAGGCATGAAATGTCCTTGTCTATGTGTGTAATTAGGGTGCATTTGGACGTGAGAAGTAGGTTTAAAGATGATGCCCAATGTTATCTGCCCAGATAGAAATTAAGGGGAAAAAGCAAACAACAACTATTACAGTGAATGGCTGGCCTCTCATATTTCTGTGAGATAGGAAGGAATTAAAGTGAGAAGAAAGATAGGGGAATTATACAGGTTTGGTCCGGAATCTTGGGTTAGCTTCCACAACAGATGTGATCTGCTTCATTTCCCAGTCACTTTAAATTTCAAATGTTCTGTTGGTTGAGCTGTCCAGTTTGGTGCAAGAGCTTTCTTTAAATTAGGAAACATGAGTCCAAGAGTCGACACCTTTACACTTGGTCACACTTGGATTACTTAACAGGATCTGAAATCTGGAGGCATCAGGTAGGAAGGAAAAGATCAGAGCTTTAATTTTGTTTACAAAGGTGTAATTCAGCAAATTGCTGTAGGTCGTAAGTAGCTTAGGAAGAATTTTCCTTATACCTGGGGGGAGTAAAAACCAGTGATGTAGGAGATTTTTTGAGTGAGTGCCAGGATCGTGTCTCATGAAACTGAAGAATGGAAGCACGGACCAAGGAGAGGCAAGGAGTTGTAAAAGAGGATAGTTTATTAAAAAGCAAAGGGTCAGAGGTCCTGAGCGGGAGGGGTTCCCGAATGGGGTGCCCGCGTGGGGCAAAGGCTCTCACTCTTATATTTTCTCTTGCCTGTTTGAAGAAAGGAACTGACACCTTCTAATGGAATTTGTGTACCGGGTTTTTTTTTTGCCCTGTTTGTGCATGCTGAAAGAATTAGCAAAATAACTCATTCCTATCTATTAAATCTGCTCTGTTTGTCCTGGAGTGAACGAGTTACTTCAGAATTCAGAATCTGGAGTTTTAGGAAATGGCTGCCTTTTGTTTATTCCACCAGGGACCTTCCTGTCTACCTAACAACATGCCAACTAACCTGTCTCACCAGCAATATTTTATATGAAAAGTTATAAAAATTATGACTCTTACCCATGTTATTAATTCTTGCTGATCTCTAACTTCTTGCTAATAGTTTCATAAATCCAATTTTTCCTTAGAGCTGTATAAATCCTTACCTAGTACAGTGTTATGTTTTTACAGTTACCAGAAACCTGTATTTCAGAGTAAGGTATTTTTAATGAATGTTTGAAGATGAAACACATTTTTCAGAATATATTTTGCCAAAGTATCAGAGTAAAACCATAACTGTCTGTAAATTACAAAAGGCTTAAAAATGGCCATGGTTAAAGGTCTGGTGAGAGTTCATATACATCCATATACACATAATGTAGTTGACTCAGTTTCCATTCCAGTCTTAGCTGGACCATTGGAAATTCTTTTCTCAAGATCCCTCCTCCACAAACCTTCTGCAATATACACAAACCTGCAACTGACCTGTACCTTCCGTTTTTGTCTTATCTTTTCCTTTCTAATTTTGAAACAATCATTTTCTAGTTTAGGACAAAATTACTTTCCTTTTCGTTTATTTACCAAAAAATCCTCAAAACAAAAACCATCCCATGTCCTTTATATCCTACCTTATCTAAAAAAACACATTCTATTTTCCTTTCCCTCAACAAAAATGCACCTTCGCACTTCATACCTTCTTCTGCTGAAAACATACATCCCATTTTCATGTACAGTCATTCGTTTTATCCTTTATTAATTTTTAGTAGTTTTGTAAAAAACCTAATGTCTTTATAACTCAACATTCTGCAAGGGAACCTATACAGCAGTCTGTGTCTTACAGGCCACTGTTTTATCCCCTTCACTCTCTGTGGGTGATATTTTAGTTACTCCTTGGTGTTTACATCTCAAAGACATGGGAAGAGTTACAGCTTTAAGAGACAGAGAAGGACTACGTTATTCAGCATCCCCAGGACATGTCAGAATTTTATATAATTTGTAGAACATTCATAATAATATATCTACTATATAAATATAATCAAAGGATTAGCATCACTTATTTGACAGTGCTTCCCATGTAATTAACATACAAAATAAGCCTAATTAGTTTAATTTCCCCCTTTTATAAAGAAAGAAATTTTCTTTGAAATGTTTCAGGGGCCTTCTGAAAAACCCCAAAGTTATTCCTATGTCAATAAGACAATTTGGAATGTGATCTTGGGAGGTTTGTCAAACATCAAGAGGTTAAAAATATTTCATGAAATAGAATCATAGGTCATTGTGGATCAATACTTAATAGAACAATACTTAATTATGCATTTCAGCAAAGTGACAAGAAAAGATTTTAAAGGGAAATATGTAAGGTTACATAGTTATAAGCAAAATTTTAGTAGTTTTTTTTTTTTTTAATATTAAGAAGACTTGGTTTAGTTAGGCAAATAAAGACCTGATGATAAAGAACACAGGAAATAATTTAAATAAAACATAAAATCTTTGCTTTCCATTTATAATTTCTTATTAAGAGTACACCAATAATACAGGAAAATTTTGTGCTTTTACAAAGAAATAACATTAAGTTTTAGCTCTATATAGGCACATCATTGGTGTTAAAGCTTAATTATTTTTTTAAAAAGCCCTTATAATAACAATTTAAATTTAACCTGCTTAATTATAAGAGATAAAATTCTTTCTTTCTCTTTTCCCATTCTGAAATAACCAGAACAAAATTATTTTCATTTTCCTTAATGAAAACATATGTCCATACCTCAGACTGATTAGCATTCTTTAGATAGACAAATTTGTGAATATGTTTTGTAATCTCTGGAAATATAGGTTTTCAACTGGCAAATATATTTCATCATTTTTAGAACCAGGTGCTTCCTTAACATAAGACATTTTTATTAATGGACTCACATATCTTTAGTTTCCCTATATTAAGAAGCCAAAAGTAGGTAAATTTAAATTCATTTAGCAATTAATGTTTCAGTATTTTATGTTATTTGGAAATAAGATATTCAATAATTTTCATCTTTTCATTTAATGTAGTAAATCTCTAAGGTTTCAAGTTACAAAAAGACTTTGGGGAACTATTTTTAAGTACACATACCATAAAACATTTATTGATCAAAAGTTTCTTCAAAATTCTTTTATTTTACTTACATCTATTTAATTTAGTAATTCTCAATAATTATACTTGGATTACTCATGAATGTTTTATGAGACATTAAAGTCAATTATTATCCCCAGCTATTTTCTTGTTGACAAACCCTGTAACAGAGATAACATGAACTTAACTTTTTGGAAACACAGATAAATAATATATTAAATTTGATAACTCTAAAGACATGTCTGTTTTAATTAAACCAACAAATTTAAATCGATTTTAATAGTAAATATGTTTTCAGATCACATGATCCTGAAAAGCATTTGGGTTAGTTTCTGTTATATTTCTTAATTAATATAAGCACTTAATTTTTTAACCAGTTAAACAGAGCTCTTTATATAAACCAAGTCTAGTGATTTCCTTTGGAGGTAGACATACATACACACATATAAACAGACATAACCAGAGACCTGACAGTTTCATTAAAAAAAACTTTTTTAGCCATGAGACAGATACAATAAGACCAAATCTCCATTAGTTTATAACAGTTGGAATAATTTAAGTGTATTCATTCAGATGGCTAAGGCTCTAAGATTTGTATTTGCCCTTGATAAACACTTCAGTTAAGGTGCTGCTTAGGCAAAGGAACTTTTAGCTGCCTGTGTTTTTGAAAAAGCTTTCTTCCCCACCTCCTGCCCTTTTTGATTTCTTTAGTCTCAGGCAGTTCTGGGCTGTGTTTGCATTTCTGATTATCTGTTAGCAAGGCCTTGCAAGTTACTGAGGCTTAGAAAACTCCTATTAGGCTTCTAATTTTGCCAAATTTCTGATCATAGAGTTAAATTATTTTAAATACCTTGTCAGGTTTCAGGTAGGACAAACAGTAAGAAATTTTAAAGTACCTACTCAGATGGTCAAAAATCATTCATTTAATAGAAACCTCTGTTTATTAACCAAAGAATACTTTCCATTGTCCCAGAGAGGTTTGGATTCCTTTCCTATGAAAGAAAGAAAATAAGTGAAATTAATTAAGAACAAAAGAGAGTCGTCTCAGACAAATACGTCACTGCAGGCATAAGAGAGATTTAAACAATCTTAAAACTATGAAGAACTTTATGTCAATGGAAAAGTCTTACTGCAAGGAAATAAGTCAAAGCAGTTGTAAAAATTCTGTTTCCCTTCAGAATATCCGGGATTTTTTACAGGTAAGTTCTATAAGACTTTCAAGGGCGGTTCATGATGTTATATAAAATATTCAAAAGAATGGAGACATACAGGGAAAGCCAAACAACTCCTTTTATTAGGCAGGGGTAACGCTGATCCTAAAGCCAGTTAGGAAGAAATAAGAAGAAAGCATTCTAGGAAAATCACCTTTCAGAAATTAGATCCTGAGAACAATGCCATTATGTGTGTGTATATAAACTATATATAAAATACAGTAGTACCGACAACCGGGTGAAGCCCCAGCACGTTCAGGCCGCGCTCAGGCTCTGGCGCCTCCTCGCCCGCCCGCGGGCAGCGCCCCTGGGATGGCTCCGCTGCAGCTACTGTCACTGCTGCTGATGCCGCCGCTCCGGGAGGGGCCAACTGCCCGTGCCGGGATCCAGCGCTCTGCCAACCCATCCACCACCACCCCGACTTCGAGGTCTGTGTATTTCGTGTTAGTGACAAAACTGGGGAATCTTACGACTGGTCACAGATTACAACTGTGACAGTCTTTGGAAAAATTGACTCAGAACTTATGTGCTATGTTTATTCAAGAAGGGCCAGAGCAGTGCTAAAAGGAGACGTGTGGGTAAAGAAGATCGTCAATCCTACTCTCAGAGCGTCCTGGGTAAGTCAACAAGTTAACTTGTCCAAAACACGATGGATGGAATTAATATGGACACAGAGCGAGAAGCTAATTGTTCATCACCTGAATATGATGCATTAAGTGCTTTAGTCAAAGAAACGACAGATCCTTTCCATCGGGAAATCGAGGGATCCCAGGTAACATGTGATGTAGCTTGGTCTCCAAAGTGCATAGACACAGGTGCTATAATTATACTGGAATTGCAGATGCTGTGACTTTGTTTTGTCTTGTGATGAACAAAGGCAGGTCTGTCAGAATGTATTGCAGCAGCCAAGTCTCCCTATGATCAGACATTAACTGCATATGACACTACACCAAGGTGGGCATTAACCCTAAGAAACGTGTAATGGGTGTTCCCTGTGTGGTTGTGATTATACCTGCCCGGCTGTATTGGAGGATCACGTTTGTACCATTGCAAAAGTCCCTTCCCGGGGGTCCTTGTAGTGATGCAGCAGGATGTCAGGTGTCCTACAAAATTATTATGAAGCAAGTAAACAGTTCTATTCTGGAATCCAGTGGGATAAAGATCAAAAGCCTCCTTATTATAACTGCAAAGATGCTGCTGGCCGTACCCATCATGTGTGGTGTGATAACCCGTGAGCATGTCTTTAAAGGCAGCATATATACAGACGTGTGGCTTACATGGCCTTGGCATGTGGCTTACACGGCACTGGCATGTGGCTTACACGGCACTGGCATGTGGCTTACACGGCACTGGCATGTGGCTTACACGGCACTGGCATGTGGCTTACACGGCACTGGCATGTGGCTTACACGGCATTGGCATGTGGCTTACACGGCACTGGCATGTGGCTTACACGGCACTGGCATGTGGCAGGCAAACTCTGGAGCTGCTGTAGCCAAACAGCAAACTGAAGAAATGTGGAAAGTCTTAAAACCAACCTGTACAAACATGAACATCTTCTGTCAAACTATTGAGATTTAGAATATTATCTGTATAAACAGATCTAGTTTCTCGAAGGGATAAAAAAATATATACTTTTTTGTCAGGTTGCTATATATTTTACTTATTAGAATACTCAAAAAGACATTCTTTGTTTATATACTATATAAATATACTATAAACAATTAAATACCTTCACCAAGTTAGGTATCCCAAGAGCACAAGGATATTTAATCTTTAAATCATTGAATGCACTTCACCATTAAATTAAACAATAAAAATAAAACAGGGATGATGGCGACTTAGTAAATGTAGAAATTACTACAGATGAAATTCAGAGCTCCCTGTGACTCACACTTCTCCAGTCACCTTCCACTTGAAGGACCCATGTGATTAGATTAGATTAGCCCCACCCCCATTATGGGGGTGAAAGTCTTGTACACTGAAACTAGAAAACATTGCTAAAAGTAATTTAAAAAGACACAAATAAATGGAAAGACATTGACTGGAAGACAGATGGTTAAGATGACAATATTACCTAACGTGACCTATAAATTCAATGTAATCCCTATCAAAATCCCAGCAGAATATAGGATCTCAGGAGACTCCGAATAGCCAAAACAATTTCAGAAAAGATGAACGAAATTGAAAGTCTCAGGCTTCATTTCAAAATGTATGAGAAAATTATAGGAATCAAACTGTGTGAGTGTCTGGCATAAAGGCAGAGATATAGACCAGTGGACTACAATAGAGAGCCCAGAAATAAACTCTTGCATATACAGTGTTATGGACAAAATTGTGTCCCAAGAATTCGCATGTGGATGCGTTAAACCCCAATGGGACTGTATTTGGAGACAGGGCCTTTAGGGAGGTCATAAAACTTACATGAGGTCATAAAGGTGGGATTCTAATCCAATAGGATTGGTGTCCTTATCAGAGGAAGAGGCCCGTCATTCTCTAATGCCAGCGCCACCTCACCGAGCTCCAGCAGCAGAAGTAGGTAAGAAGATCTCTATGCCATGGCTCATACAAAGCAGACTGCCTACCAAATAATAGCGTGGGAAAGCATGGAGGAAGCCACTGGCCATAAAAGCTGCTCGCAGGAGTGTGCCCTCTACTGGTGGAGTGAAGAACCCTCATCATTACAGGTCTGGTACAGTAGCACTCCGTGAAATTAGACGTTATCAGAGGTTCACTGAATTTCTGATTCACAAACTTCCCTTCCAGCGGCTGGTGCGAGAAATTGCTCAGGACTTCAAAATAGATCTGCGCTTGCAGAGTGCAGCTGCTGCTGCTTTGCAGGAGGCAAGTGAGGCCTATCTGATTGGCCTTTTTGAAGACACCAACCTGTGTGCTCTCTATGCCAAACATGTAACAATTACGCCAAAGGACACCCAGCTAGCACACTGCGTACGTGGAGAACGAGCTTCAGAATCCACTATGATGGGAAAAATCATTCTTAAAAAGGAAAAAAAATCTTTTCTTTCTGTCATTGGTAGTTCTAAACTTAAGAATTTTTTCTCCGTGGAGTTAAAAGGTACTAATTATATGATCGCAAGTGCAAAAACAGGGCAAGAAATCAGGTATTGGCAGTTTTTCTTTTTTTAGCTGTGTGTGAATTTTCTTGGGACATAAAGTATTAATGCTAGTCAAAATGTTTTAGTGAGCAAGTTTCAGCAGTTCAACTTTATAACAACTATTAATAAACCTGTTATTTTTTTCTGGACAATGCCAACATTTGGATTTTTTTAAACAAGTAAATTTCTTATTGATGGAAACTGAATGGTGTTTGTAGCATTTTAATCATACAGTAGATTCCATCCATTTACTATACTTTTCTAAGTTGTCCTATATGCAAATGCATGTTTTTAATGTTCTCTGTTTCTGTGCTGCTCCTGTAAGTTTGCTATTAAAATACATTAAACTTTTTTAACAAAAGAAGAGGAGGAGACACCTGAGAGCTCTTTCTCTCTCCACCTATGCACAGAAGAAAGGCCATGTGAGGGCAGAGAGAGAAGGAGGCCGTCTGTAAGCCAGAAGAGAGCTCTCACCAGAAACTGAATTTGCTGGCACCTCGATCCTGAATTTCTAGCCTTCAGAGCTGTGAGGAAATAACTGTCTGCTATTTAAACCACCCAGTCTGTGCTGTTTGTTATGGTAGCTTGAGCAGACTAACACATATGGTGAAATGATTTTCAACAAGGGTGACAAGACCATTCAATGGGGGGAGAGGACAGACAGTCTTTTCAAAAAATGGTGCTGGGTTAACTGGTGATCCACATGCAAAACAGTGAAGTTTGGTTCTTACTTTACACCGTAAAAAATTAACTCAAAGTGGGTCAAAGAACTAAAGTAAGTGTTAAAGCTATAAAACTCTTAAAAGAAATCATAGAGGAAAAGCTTCATGACACAGGGTTTGGCAATGGTATTTTTGTATATGACTTCAAAAGCACAGGCAACAAACACAAGTAATAAAAAGAAAAAATATGTAAATTGGAGCACATAAAAATAAAAAACTTCTGTGCATCAAAGGACATAATCAATAGAGTGAAAAAAACCCCATAGAATAGGAGAAAATGTTTGCAAATCAAATATACGATAAGTTTTAGTATTCAGAATATATAAAGAACTTCTACAACTCAACAAAAACAACCTGATTTATATATAAGCTAAGGATTCAAATAGACATTTCTCCAAAGAAAATATATAAATGACCAATGAGCACATGAAAAGATGCTCTACATCACTATGCATTAGTGAAATGAAAATAGAAAACACACTGAGCTATCACCTCACACCCATTAGGAAGGCTACTATCAAAAAAAGAAAATAAATCTGGGGAGGATATGGAGAAACTGGGGATGTAAAATAATACTGTTGTGGTGAAAAACAGTATGGCAGTTCCTCAAAAACTTAGAACTAAAAAAAAAATTAGAATGAAAGTATAATTATCAAATGATCCAGGAACTCCACTTCTGGGTATATACCCAATGTTCTAAGCCAAAATGTGGAAGGAACCCAAGGGTCCATCAACAGATGAATGGATAAAATATGGTATATACATATCACAGCAATGTTACATAGCCTTAAAAAGGATGGAAATTTTCAACCATGCTACAACATGGATGAACTTTGAGAACATTACACTAAGTGAGAGAAACTAAAAAAGACAAATGCTGCTTGATTGCACTTCTGTGAGGTACCTAGAGCAGTCAATTCAGAGATAGAGAATAGAATGATGGTTGCCAGGGGCTGGGGAGAGAAGAAGATGGGGGAGCTGGTGTTTCACGGGTGTAAAGTTTCAGTTTCAGTTTTGCCAGATGAAGAGTTCTGGAGAGCTGTTGCATAGCAATGTGAATGTATATAAGACACTACTGAACTCTGCACTTTCTAAAAGTGGTTATTATAGTAAATTTTGTTATGTATATTAACCACAATTAAAAAATTAAAAATATTGCATTTTTAAAAAAGGAAGTGAGGATTACCAGGGAAGGATCTAGGATGACTGAGCAGATAAATGCTATATCTGCTTCCTCCCATGAACACGTTAAAATTACAACTAAATTATAGAGCAATCAACCTGGAGAACCAAGTGAGGTCTACCTGAATAGAAGTTTTATAACAGGATATAAAGAAGCCACGTCAAGACTGGTAAGAGGGATGGATATGTGAAATGAGCTGCCCCACACCTGCATGTGGCGGTTGAGAACCAGTAGCGATATCTCAGCCACAGAGGTTCCCCCCCCCCGCCCCGAAGAGGAATGAGGGTCCCAGCCCCACACTGGACTCTCCAGCCAGGGTTACTGGTGCCTGGAGAAAGAGCCCCGAAAACATCTGACTGTGAAAACCAGTGGGGATTCTGACCATCCGTGTGGGACTGAGGGATGCAGGAAACCAGAGGTCCTCTTTTTCTTTCTTATTTTTTATTACTTTCAGGTGCACAAAACAGTGTAATAGTTAGACATTTATTATTTAGGTCCTCTTAATGGGACCCATGCACAGATTCTTCCACTTGTAGGCACTCACCCTGGGCCCAGTGGAGGGACAGTGACTGGGGAGCATTGGAGACATACAGGGAAAGACTAAGTTGTGTGGCTGTGGGGTTAAGACTGGAGGGAAAGTGGCCATTTTCCCCGAGTGGAGTCCTCCTCCCATGGAGCTGACAGGGAGGTAGCATCTTTCCTGTGTTGAGCATTCCCCCCGATACTCATGGCCAAATCTGACTCTGATTTGGTTTGGTAAGCTCCGCTTGCTTCACCCTGGTGATTTCCTGAGATCCCACCTCACCCAACTCATGGACGACACGAGGCTCTATCAGTGCCTGCATTTTACAAGAGCTGGCAGTAGGCCCCGGGGTGTTTTGGATTTTTGCAGAACTATCCCAGGGCCAGTATTGGTGGCAACCATCCTCGATTTCAGCACAGCCTCCCCATGTACCTCTAGGTACAGCACAGGCACGGCCAACTGTGGATCACATTGTAGCTCCTACTAGGTAGCCCTCAGCCAGTCACAGGTAGTGGCTGACCTAGGCTGCACCAGAGCCCCTTGCTAGAGGCCCAGGAACCAACATACTGTAGGTTGGCTTTGGACCATAGCAGAGTACCACCTAATTAGCCCCACAAGTAGCACACCCAAAGGGTGGTCTCAGCAAGCACCAGAGCACAGTGGGGCAAATCCCACTCTGTAACAATCCCCACACACAGCAGGCCATAGGCTATATGTGGCCAAACCCCAAAGCTAGTCAGACTGAGGGTCAATCCCACTGTCATTCCAACAGCAACCAAGCCTCAACTATAACAGCAGGGTACACACAACCCACACAGGGGACAACTGTCAAGCACCTGGTGCTGTTTGCCAGGGAGACTGTGCCACTGGGCCCCACTGGACACTTACTACATAAGGCCACCTGGTCAAGACTGGGAGACATAGCAGCCCTAACTAATACATAGAAACAAACACAGAGAAGCAACAAAAATGAGGATAAAAGAAATACATCCTCAATGAAAGAACAGGAAAAAACTCCAGAAAAAGAACTAAACAAAATGGAAGCAAGCAGCCTAGTAGATGGAGTTCACAACAGTGGTTATAAGGATGCTCAAGGATCTTAGTGAGAACTTCAACAAACAGATAGCAAACATAAAAAAGACATAGAGACCATAAAAAGAACCAATCCAATCTGAAGTGAAGAATACAATAACTGAAATGAAGAATGCACTAGAAGGAATCATCAGCTGACTAGATGAAGCAGAGGATCGAATTAGTGATTTGGCAGACAAAGTAGGAAAAAACACCCTGTTGGAATAGCAAAAAGAAAAAAGAATGTTAAAAAATGATGCTAGTTTAAGAGACCTTTGGCACAACATCAAGTGTAACAACAATTGCATCATAGGGTACCAGAAGGAGATGAAAGAAAGCAAGGAACTGGGAACCTATCTAAAACAATAATGACTGAAACTTTCCTAACCTGGTGAAGGAAATAGACATAAAAGCCCAGGAAGTTCAGAGAGTCCCAAAAAAGATGAACTCAAACAGGCCCACTGCAAGCCACATTATAATTAAAATGAAAGAATCCTAAAAGCAGCAAGAGAAAGGCAACTAGTTACTTATAAAGGAGCTCCCATAAGATTGTCAGCTGATTTCTGAACAGAAATTTTGCAGGCCAAAAGGGATTGGCACAAAATATTCAATGTGATGAAAAGCAAGGACATACAACCAAGATTACTCTACCCAACAAAGGTATCATTTAGAATCGAAGGACAGATAAAGAGCTTCCCAGACAAGCAAAAGCTATTGTTCATCAGCACCAAGTCAGTATTACAAGGAATGTTACAGGGACTTCTTTAAGATTAAAAAAAAAGTCAAAATTATGAATAATAAAATGGCAATAGTACATATCTATCAACAATACTTTCAATGTAAATGGATTAAATCCTCCACTCAAAAAACATAGGAGGGCTGAATAGACAAGAAAACAAGACCCTTACATATGCTGCCTACAAGAGACTCACTTCAGATTGAAAGACATATATAGACGGAAAGTAAAGGGATGGAAAAAGATAGTTCATGGAAATGAAAAAAACAAACAAAATAAGCTGGGGTAGCAATACGTATACCAGACAAAACAGACTTTAAAACAAAGGCTATAACAGGAGACAAAGAAGGACCCAGTAATCCCACTTCTGGGTATTTATCTGAAGAAACCCAAAATGCTACTGTGAGGGGTGGCCAAGATTTGGGGGCAGCCTGGGTGTTCGTCAATAGAAGAATGGTACATATATACAGTGGATATTGCTCAGCCATGGAAGGGAATGGCTTCTTGCCATCTGTGGCAGCAGGGATGGACCTGGAGGGTATTGTGCTGAGTGGAGTGTCAGACAGTGAAAGATGGAACCAATGTGATTTCAGTTATATGTGGAATCTAAAGAACAAAATAAACAAAACAGAAACAGACTCAGATACAGAGAACATTTTGATGGTTGCCAGATTGGGGGGGGGGTTGCGGTGGGGGGAGAAAAAGGGGAAGGGATTAAGAAGTACAAATGGTTGTTACAAAGTAGTCATGGGGATGTAGGGTACAGCATAAGGGATTATAGTCAATAATATTGCAGTAATTTTGTATGGTATAAGATGGGTCCTAAATTTATCAGGGTGATAGATGGGAGGGGGTTGGGAGCAGGGTGAAAAAGGTGAAGGGGTTAAGAAGTACAAATTGGTAGTTACAAAATAATCATGAGGCTGTAAAGTAAAGCAAAGGGAACGCAGTTAACAATATGGTAATAACTATGCATAGTGCCAGGTGGGTACT
This sequence comes from Rhinolophus sinicus, assembly GCF_036562045.2. Lineage (NCBI taxonomy): Eukaryota > Metazoa > Chordata > Mammalia > Chiroptera > Rhinolophidae > Rhinolophus > Rhinolophus sinicus. Next base: position 88,487,963 of record NC_133755.1, read on the forward strand.
AGACTCATCAAGGGGATCACTTATTAAATTATATAAATGTCTAACCATATGCTGTACACCTGAAATTAATACAAAATAATACTGAATGTCAACTACAACTGAATAATTAAAAAGGGGGCTAAAGGTGAAGGGCAATAAGTGGTCCAAATTTCTAGGTATAAAACAAATAAGTCATGGGAATGTAATGTACAGCATAGGGAATATAGTCAATAATATTGTGATAACATGATATGGTTTCAGATGGTTGCTGGACTTATCATGGTGATCACTTCTTTAGGTATATAAATGTTGAATAACTATTGTATACACCTGAAGCTAATATAATATTGTATCTAACTATATTTTTAATAAAAATCTTTTTAAAAAATTTGCAGAACAATGCCTATCCATGTTACATGTAACACGCTCTGACATCTTCTATTCCTGTCTATTCTATTTCATTAAAGGTACCTACCTTGAAATCTATTTCAATTCCTCAATAGTTGACAAACCATATTTTGAAAAAGGCTGCATTAGAGAAAATTTTGTGCATGGTAACATGTAAAAGAATGTTAACCGGGCACTGTTTGATATAAAAATAACCAGACATAACAATTATTGAGGAATATTCACACGGTGGAACACTACATCGTAGTTAAGATGGATGAACTAGAGCTCTATGTAGCAACAGAATGCTGGATGAAAACAAGCCAGTTGCTGAAGCATATGTACAGTGTGATGCTATTTATAAAGTTTCAAAACATGAAAAACATGTTGTTTATGGATATGCACATGTGTAGTAAAAGTCTACAACATGAATAAAAATGCTGAACACGGAACTCAGGATTATGGCTTTCACTGGAGAGAGGGAGGGGAAGAAGGAAAAGAGGGGCAAAAGGGGACTGAGTCATAAGGTTTTCTTGTTTCTTGACCTTGTTCTTAAATGTTATTTATTCTTTATTCTTTATGGATTGTCAAACTACCACCCACGAGCCAAATCTGATTTTGGATGGCCTGGGAGTAAGAATGGAATTTACATTTCTCAATTGTTGAAAAAAATTCAAAGAATAACAATATGTCATAACATGTGAAAATTATATAAAATTCAGATTTTCATGTCTACCAATGCAGTTTTGTTGAAACACATCCACACTAGTTTATTGTCATATTGTCTATGGTTGCTTTCATGCGACAACATCAGAGTTGAGTAGTTGTAACAGACATTGTATGGCTTGCCAAGTCAAAAATATTTACAATCTGTCCCTGGCTCAGGTCCATGCTCCTAACTGATTCCCACATGGGCCAGTGGGCTCTCAACCACAAGGTTGCCAGTTCAATTCCTCGAGTCCCACATGGGATGGTGGGCTGCAACTAAAATTGAACATGGCACCTTGAGCTCAGCTGCTGAGCTCCCAGATGGCTCAGTTGGTTGGAATGTGTCCTCTCAACCACCAGGTTGCTGGTTCGAATGGTGGGCTGTGCCCCTGCAACTAGAAAATGGCAACTGGACCTGGAGTCTTTCCACAACTAAGACTGAAAGGACAACTTGACTTGGAAAAAGAGCTGGAAGTACACACTGTTCCCCAATAAAGTCCTGTTCCCTTCCCAATTAAAAAAAAATATATATATATTTACAATCTGTCCCTTTATAGAAAAAGTTTGCCAGCCCATGGTTTATTGTGTGATGTATATTTCATAATAATTTTAAAAATGGTAACATTAAAAAAAATCCAGAAATAAAAAGATGTATAATACTACCACCAAAAAAATTGTGCGTAATTTTCACCTGTTTCCTTGTAGTCTTTGATAAAAATCCCTATCTTTTTATTGAAATCAGGCAAAAACATTGTGTATTCTGCTCCCCCACCCTTGTACATCAATTCATAAGCTTTTCTGTTGTGCTATGTAGCATTCAAGTTTGCACATTTTAATGGCATAGCGTGGTTTAGGTTTACAAACCATACAGCATAATTTGTGTAACTTCCTCCTCATGTTTAAACCTTTATGTTCTTTTCATTGTCCCCTATCTGTTACTGGTTACAAGGCAGGGAACATTTTTATACGCAGAGCTTCGCCCCCCTTGGCTTATTTTCTGAAAATCCATTCTTAGGAAAGAAATTTTTAATCTTCCCTCCCCCGACTCTAACACTCTCTCCCTCCTCTCTCAATTCCAATAACCTTTTGATTCTTCAGTCTTTCTGCTTATCCCTTTGCCTTCTATCATACAAGTGATCTAACTCATTTGGCTCCTTCTAGTGGTTGCTTAGGTACCAAAAAATTTCTCTTGCTCTTAGTCCCAGCTTGACCTTACCATCCCTTTGGTGTCCAACATGCGACAGCACATTGTGAGGGCTGCTTCTCGCTCTAATTTCTTAACCCTTCCTCTCATGACAGGGTCCACTCCACTCCCTGGCTGAGGTTAAAGTCTGGCCATGATCTGTTGGTAACAAAGTCCAAAGACTTTTTTTTTTCTCAATTTCTATCTTCCCCATGGAAATACTGCTCTGGAATTTCCTCTCTATTGTTCCTCTCCTCTCCTCTCCTCTCCTCTCCTCTCCTCTCCTCTCCTCTCCTCTCCTCTCCTCTCCTCTCCTCTCCTCTCCTCTCCCTCCTCTCCTTCCTCCTCCTCTCTCTCCTCCTCTCCTTGTCTCTATCTCTTCCATACAACCTTCTCTTTTACCTCTAGTCTACATTCAACCCATAGCTCATTCCCTTAACTCTACTTGACCTAATCTAAGTTGTTTCACTCTCCTTTGAATGACTATCAAGTTAAGGAATGAACAGTAAAAACTTGCAGGCAGACCACATTGAGAGTCCTCTACTTAAAGTTTCAAGATAATCAAACCCTTGAGATAAATTCAAGGATCGCAGGCCACACTGTCCTAGTAACAGAAGATCTACAAGGTGACGCTCTCAGATTAGCAGCTTCAGTGTCACCTGGGAGCTGGTGAGACATGCATCACCGTAGGCGCCACCTCAGACCTACTGAATCAGCATCTAGGCTTTCACATGATCTCCAGGTGGTTCACACGTACATTAAAGCATGAGAAGCACTGGTCTAGTGGACCGACGAGTGTCTGCCACTATAGCCTCCATCAAAGTGCTCTGAGGATCCCTTGGGAACCTCAAAGCAATGATATTTACCTCTAATAGGGCAAAATGTGGTGTAAGGGTAATTAATCTGGCTGCCACAGTTATCACCCCTTTGATGGACAGGGTTGATCCAGTTGGTCTCGGACAGGTGGGCAGCTTCCTTCCCTTATAATTCTAGGTATCGGTTCATTCCTTTGAAGCTGAAAATGGGTTTGAAGAGGACAACCTTTCCCAAGAAACGAAGACTGTTCTTCAACCAAGAGCACAGGCAAACATATGGAATCTTTGGTAAAGTGGAGACATCCTAACGAGGTTTAGAAAATGTTTTCTACCATCTTTTCCAACAAAAAATGTGTATGAACAACATAGAACCAAAAGACAACAATAGTTTAGAGTCTTCGATCTCTCAGTTAAGCACCTACCATGTGCCAAGCACTCTTCTAGGTGCTGGGGTTATAGCAGAGAACAAAACAGACAAATCCCTGCCTTTGTGAAGTTTACATTCTGGGGGATGGAGATGGACAACAAAATAAGTAAATAACATAGTAGGCAGTAATAGTACTTTAAAGAAAACTAGAGTCATGGAGCCCGCAAAATAAATCTTAAATAAGATGATGGTCAGGGAAGGCCTCCCTCAATTGAAGACATTTGGGATGTACCTGAATGAAATGAAGGAGCAAGTCATCTAGATACTTGGGAAAAATGAATTCCAAACACAGGAAATTGCCAATGCAAAGGCCTTGAGATAGAAACATGCTTGGATTGTTCAAGGAACAGCAAAAATGCCAATAAGTGTGGTTGGAGCAGATTAAGCAAGGAAGAGAGTGGGACCAAATCATGCCGGGTCTTTAAGGAGCTCAGGTTTTATGTCAAGTGTGATGGAGCCATTTCAAGGTATTGAGCAGAGGAGTGATGTCTGACTGGCATTTTAAAAGGCTCTCTCCGGCTGCTGTGTAGGGAATACACTCTAAGAGGGCGGGAGTAGAAGCAGGGAGGCTTATAGGAGGCTTCTGTATGGATGTTGGTTGGTTTAGATTTGGGTGGTCATGGTAGTGGTGGTGGTGAGAAAGGTCCCAACCAGCTCAACTTCCCTGATAAAGACTATTTAATAAGTTATCACCAGACGACTGGAGTGAATTTTTAGTCTTGGATGGGAAACTGGCTTAGATGTAGAAAAGCAAGAATAGGGATAACAGGGCTTCTTTGGGTTGAACAATGTTAACAGTATCCCCTGGAATCAGTGTTATTTAACATTTAAAAACAATGAAGAAAAAAGGAATATTTTGAGACATTTCTAAGTACACAAATTATGCTCTGCTTTCCACATGTGAAATAGCAAGTTAATAGGGAGCTCTTCTGGGACATTTCTGAAGCTCTGTGAATAGGCTGGAAAGCAACAGGTGACTTGCCACATGGACAAGGTAAGACAGCTCCTATAGGGAGAAATAACTCTGATGACACCTTTAAGATAATGAACCCTGACTTGCCAGTATCCACTGAAGAAAGGATCTAGAAGTCACTGTAGATCATTTCTTCAAGGCATCAGCTTTTGTAAAGTCCAAAATGCCCGCAAAAGTTCTGGCATCCAGAATAAAGACGAAACATCAGCTTCAGCAAAACCTCAGGAAACCCCTCTTGGAGCTCAGTGTGCAGTGCTGGTCACTGATCCTAAGGAAAAAAAAGCAGCCAAAGAGAGGCAGCTAAAATGTTTAAAAGATAAGAATAAACGGGTAAGAGGGGCTTTTGTTTGATGGATTAAATGCTCATAAAGGTGATTACGTGAGACAAGATAAGATGAAAGTCTATAAAAGCACAAAAGATCCAGAGAAAGTAAAAACAGCTCTTTTTATAAAATCCCATGATTGTGAAATTAGGAGGTAAAAGAAGCTTCAAAATGGGGGTAATATCTATGTAGAAAGAGGCCACTGGAAGGCATATGAAAAATGTCCTTTAGACATGGGGTCCTTAAGTATTCTCCAATATGTAGAAAGACGTGTGGCAACAGTAAACAAGCCACCTCAACAGTCCTTTGTTGGGATGGAAACTATTCTGACTGGTGTGTGCTCTCTGCCCACACTCCTCATCACTGGTGCACAACCACAGAAACTCAAAAAGAGCAAAAACACTAACAAAACATTCAAAGGATTCAAAATGCTCATATTAAATCTCATTCTGGATTTAAAACTAGATTGAAAATAACGTCAAGGGTGAAAAACTGATAATAGATTAATAAAAGAAATTAAATCTGTTTGGGGTTATATCCTTAATCTTTGTGATTCACGTCATGGAGATATATTATGTCCTCGCAAGAAACATTACTTGGTCTGAATTGGATGAATTCTTTGTCAGCATCTGGGTTCTGGTCAGAAAGTGACAGTTATTGGGTGAAACAGGGATTCAGGGGTGTCCAAATCCAAAAATATATTTAGTTTACTTAAATAAACCAGGTGAGGCAATACGTACTTCACCTCGAGTGAGTGGCCCGGCTGTTTGTGTATTTTACGCATATGGCCCTTGGTGAAAACCGTTCAAAAAACTTTGGACACCCCTGGATTAGATCATTTGAACTTCACCCACAGCCCAAGTCCTTCAATAGTGTTCAATGAACAGAGAGGAAGGTTCTTATGAATCAACCGTTACTCACGTGTTGAACAGTTAGCAACCATAGGCTATCTGACCCGGATTGATCTTCCTTCACAGATTAAAAAAAAAAAAAAAAAAAAAAATGGATTAAAACGAAATTAAACGTTTTAGGTATATAAATAAATACATATGCTCTCTCTTCCCCAAAAATATTTGACCCAAGAACCTCATTCCCCCCAAAGAAAACTACCCTTTCCCCTTCCCATAGGTCCTTTACCTCCTTCTTCCCCTCGCCAGGTTAAGGAACTTTCAGCCCCGCCTCCCTGCCGGTCCGACCTCCGCCTTCCCGGTCCACCTGTGAGCCCGGCCCCTGACGTCACCGTTCGGCTTCAGCGGCTTGCAGGATTCCGGCTCCTGATTGGTTCGTCCGACCACGGCCTGGCAGTCCACCAATGGCAGCGGCGCTGGGTGGGGAGGTGCCCATATCCAAGATGGCGCTCCCAGCAGCTCGGAGCGGGTGACCGGCAGCGGGGGAAGCGGCCTGGGTTGGCCCTCCGATTGTGGGGTCCTGGGGGCATCTCGCCGAGTACCCCCCGGCCCGCCTACAAGGCCTTCCCCGGCCAGAGCAATGGCTGCCGAGAACAGCGAGCAGTTCTGGAAGAGGAGCGCCAAGCTGCCGGGGAGGTGAGCCCAGGAGCTGAGAGGAGGAAGAGGGGATTGGACCAAACCCTTCCAGATCTGAAGCCCTGAATCTCGCGGGCCTGGAGCTCCGCCGACCCCGGCAGGCTGGTTTGGGCAACGTGGGCTGGGGGAGCTGGGGCTGCCTGGTGGCGGCAGGGCAGCTGTCAGGCTGAGGCGCAGGCAGCAAGCTGTGGGGACGGCTGGTTGTGGGAGCGGCCCGGGGTCTGGGGGGGAGGGCTCTGGGGGGGGCTGCCCTCAGCCGGGCGGTGGCCGGAGTCCGGGCGTAAGAGACCCTGTAGTGGGATGAGTAGCCTGTGTCCGTCCTGGGTTAGGAGGGCCGGCCCTGGAACTGCTTCTCACTTTAAATAGAACTCTCCTGGGGGGTCTCCCCCACTCACGGGTGGTTGTTTGGACACGGATGGCGCCTTCCCCTGCTCCTCCAGCTCGGCACGTAGGAACCTTTTCCCTGGATTCCAACAAGGTTCTGCTGGGAGCTTGGGACCGTCTGCAGGGGGACAGGAGAAATGAGGAAAAGTCTCAGGCCCGACCTTACTTGATCTTCAGTTGGCCTTTTCCCATTAGGAATTATTACAGGGTGGCCCAAGAATTGAGGTTATTTCTTTAGCCTTTCCTAAGGATTTATTCAACCCCAAGTGGCCCCTTACCCTCCTGGGTTGTATTGTTCTACTAAATTTTTTCATTCTTCAGTTGATTGGTTGGAGAGCAGACCTTCTAAGCTACTTTTTTTTTCCTTTTTGATGTATGTTGAGACCCTTAACAATTGTATACATCCTTCTATCAGCTGTCCAGTTTCAGCTTGTCTTGGGCAGAGTCCTGAGAAGTATAAGGAGGAGTGTATGTTTCAGTCGTGAACTTAAGATTTCTGACAGCCACAGTCTACTTGGTGATGAAATTCATGTGGGTTGCCCCACATGCTACCTTTCCTCATTGATTTGGGTCTTTTCCTTCTGGGATAATCCTTTGAACTTGTGACCTTTCTTTTAATAGCAAGAGAGAAATGAGGGTCAGTGGTGGCTACATAGCAGACTTATTTTATTTAGGATCCTATTAGACATATGGAGAATGGTGGGAATCAGCTTCTAGTGACACAGTATTAAAATACTGCAAGGGAATGCAGAGAAAGCTTCAGATGAAAGTGCTGTGGAATCACAGTGTTAATGTCAGTGCTAAAGACTTCTGTGTTTTTAGATAAGCACCACTTCCTGCCAACTGATTCCTTTTCCTTCCTGGTCTAGTGAGCTCTCCAGTCTCACTAACTGTTGTTCTCTGGGGTTTTCCATAGTCAGATCATTAAATGTTGACATCCTAAGGCTATAATCAGAATCAGTGGGAGAACTGTTAAATCAGGAAGCAGTAGATGAGATATGGGACATGCATGGTCTTTTGTGCCTACTGAGTGCTGGTTGTTATTGACAATCTTTTGTTTTTGTGTTTCCTATTTTGGACAATCGGAACAGTCACCTTTTTTCAAGGCACTACTTTTGCAAGATAGGAGAGGAGTCTTTTCAGTTTTCTCAAGTTTCTGGCTTCCTTTTTCATTTTGAAGAGGAATGTAGAGGGATAGAGGAGAGATCATTTGAATTCAGAAAGACTTGGGTTATTATTTGGACCCTTTTACCTGTGTGATTAAGGACAGATGGTCTGCTCAATTTCTCTAGGCCTCAATTTCCTGATCTATGAAATGAGGATAAAAATACTTTCCTCAGGGTTCCCGTGGGGACTTAATTTAACATCCTATGTGTAAAGAACACAGGACAGTATTTATTTCGTACATTATGGTTGCTCAATATATACTAGTGATTAGTACAGCTATTATTCTTAGAGCAAATAAATAAACATTTACTCAGATCCTTACCCTGGTGCTAGGTATTTATGTTCATTGTTTATCTTAAGACATCAAAGTGTTGCCATGATTGATAGTAGTTCTTATGCCTTGCTTGTTGTTGAGAATCATTGTTTAGTTACAAGCTTTTATCCAGGAAGCCTCCAGAATCCCCTGGTTATGGGAACAACTACTTTTAGATAGTAAGTGCTTTGATTTAAGGAAAATGTTAGGGCATTTTCTCAAGAATAGAATTTTTGCATTTGTAGTCTTTCCATTTCAGTGAAGAAACACTTTCTCCCAGTGGGGAAATGACATAGACAACTGTGTTTAGCCCAGTTGCAACCTAAAAGTGAAACCAGTGTACTTTTCTCTGCAAACTGAAAGGTGAAAATTCAAAGCAATGTCAGGTTACTTTCAGTTTCTTTGATCATGATCCAGCAACCTTAATGACAAACAAATAGGAATTTTATTTGGTAAAATAGTCTAAGTTCACAATGAATTAAACATCCTTTATTAAAACAATAGCTTTATTGAGATATAATTCACATACCATAAAAATTCTTCCACTATTCAGTGGTATTTAGTATATTCATCTTGAATATCATGGTTTTGTACAACCATCACCACTAATTTCAGTACATTTTCAACACCCCAAAAAGAAACCTCATATCCATTAGTAGTCACCCTCCATCCCTCCCCACCCTCCTCAGCACCTGGCAGCCACTAATATTCCTGTTTCTATAGATTTACCTTCTGGACATTTCTTATAAATGGAGTATTGTGACATGAGGCCTTTTCTGGATTCTTTTATTAAGCATAATGTTTTCAAGGCTCATTCGTATCAGTATTTTATTCCTTATTATGGCTAAATAATATTATATGGCTGTGCCTCATTTTGTTTATCCATTCATCAGTTGATGGACATTTACGTTGTTTCCACTTTTTGGCTATTGTGAATAATGCTGTGAAATTCATGTGAAGGTTTCTGTGTGGATGTATGTTTTCCATTCTTCTGAGTATATGTAGGAGTGGAATGGCTGGGTCATATGGTAACTTGGTGGAATTAAACATCTTTTTAAGGTCTCTCAGTTATATACGTACATAAGAGCCCTATGTACTTAATACATCACATGGTCCTTGTACGGATGCCTAGGAAGCTAGGAGGTGATATGTACCACGTGGTTAAGAATCAAGCTTCAGAAACTTGCAGCTAATAGGTAAGTCAGTTCTGAGATCTAACGCACAGCGTGGGGATTATAGCCAACAGCACTACAATATAAACTTCACAGTTGCTGGGAGACTAGGTCTTAATTGTTCTCACCAGAACAAAGAAATTATAATTATGGAACGTGATGGAGGTGTTAGCTAACCCTTTGGTGGTAATAAATTGCAATAGATAAATGTATCAAGCCAACACATTGTACAACTTAAACTGTCACAATGCTTGTCAATTGTCACAATGCTTGTCAATTATATCTCAAATAATAATTTTTTAAAAAGTGAAGGCTTTGGAACCTGACTTGAAATAAGATGGAAGGAAAGCATTTATGTGAAATTCAAGAACAGTCAAAACTAGTTGATGGTTGATTGAGGTCAGTGGTTGGTGGGGAGTGTTGACTGGGGAGGAGCGTGAGCCTTCTGGGGCAGGACGTGTTCTTCACCTTGATCCGGGTGGTTTCATGTATACGGAGGGTGCCAGAAAAATGTATGTACATTATAAGAAAGGAAAACTATTACAATTGTAATATTCACTATATACCGATAACAAAAGATGAATACGAGTCACGTTTGACGTCTGCAGTTACAAGAGGTACCCAGAGTGGGTCCCATCAGCGTCCAGACACTTCTGATGACGGGGAACTACTGCTTGAGCAACGTTGACCAAAGTGTCCACTTGTCTACATTTTTTTGACACCCCCGGTACATATGAAGTCATCCATGTGTACACTTGAGATTTGTGTAGTTACTGTGTGCAAGTTATATCACGTTTTAAAAGTTTAAAAAAAGACTACAGGGGAGCCCATGGTAGGAGGAGGGCACATGGTTCAGTTTGTCGTGAGGCCACCATTAAAGGGTTGGGAGGAAAGTAAGTGGGTAAGTGGTGGAGGAAAATGCAGCAACACTAAAATCTACCCACCAGACAGACTGTTGACCATGTGAAAATTGCCCAAATTGAAATGGATGAAAGCTTCCTTTCTCACAGGGGAAGACTGAAGTGTAAAATTGTACTTGAATCTTGGTACCGAGTGAGGATCTTGATATTGGCAGCTGGGAGACTTGAAGAAAACAGTGTAACCCGTAGGATTCAGGGCTGACAAGTCACAGCTCATCAGATGCGAGGTGGTGGCTGTGCAAGGGGTTGTGCAGCACTGAGAGTGTTGGGGAGTCAGCGGTGATGGTGGGAAACCCTCCTGGCTAAAGGGAAGCTGTAGTGGTGGTCAGATAGGCTGACATTGGCCTTGGACATGAGATCCTAATTCGTAACCAGCGGAGCCTCCGCGTGCAGTTGTGAACTGCGGGGGGAGGGAGTGGGGGCTTCTCTCCCCCAGCTGTGAGCCTGAGGAAGGCTGTACCTGCCCAAGGGGGCCTGTTAGGCTGTTACAGGTCCTGGAAGGAGGAGGGAAGCAAAAGGGACTCTGCAGGGAAATGGGCCGCGCATGTAACAGCTGTCCCTGCTCTGATGTGATGCTGCACGGAGAGCAGGCCCTTCTCAGCACTTGCCCGGGGCCTACCCTGCGCTAGGTTCTTCTCCCTGATGGGGAGGTAGAGGAGAGGCCGCCGCAGCCAGCCACGCAGAGGTCTGCTGAAGGGATTTCCTGGCAGAGGAACTGCTAGAGCAAAGGCCCTGCAGGGTTGAGAGGTTGAGGTGCTGGGGAAGGGAGGAGGCAGAGGGAAGGCAGGGTGGCTGGAGTGTCAGGAGCTGAGGGGAGAGCGCTGCTGAAGACCCTGGGAAGGGGGTTGGGCTTGATTCTACATCAGGGAAACTTGGACCCCCTTCCTTTGTCACATCAACAGCCAGCCCTAAAGCCTGGCCCTGTAATCTCTGGGCCTTGACCTGCACTGCCAGCTCTTTGGAGATGGGATGGGGAGGGATGCCTTGGTCCCACCCCAAAAGCAGCCGAGTCCCAGGGATGTACAGTCCGTTGTTAAATAACAAAATCATAGCAACGGGAGTGCACTTGCCAGCTTCTGCCCTCGGGCCGGGGCTGAGCCTGGATCATTAAGCGGGACTGGGAAAGCCGCAGAGTTAGGTCCCTGGAGAACATGTGCTTCTTCCTGACACCCGGGTAGAGAAAACCATTGAGGCAGGTGTGGGCTTCAGACTTTGGGGGAGACTTCTCCCTGTCACACCCCGGACAGGAAATCTGCCGGAGTTCTGTGAGTGTGGCAGGCCCCTGGGTCAGTGTGCCACCACATAACACAGCCAAACAAGAGGAGTTGCTGGGAGGGAGAAAGAAAACACCTCCAAAAGTCAGAAATTTCGTGTATGTTTAGAAGAACATGAGCTGCTGTGCGAAATTGTGGGCACTTAGGAAAACAGCGTACAGGACATTTGTACAGGCCGAGTGGTTCCAGAGTGGTGGGCAGCGGTGGGGTGGGGGCCTCCTGGAGAAGCTAACCTGCTGGTCTGTGAGCACTGGGGAGCGGCTGTGACCGTGGGCGAAGAAGAGGAGCAGGTTCCTGACACACTGGTGAGCGTGCACGCGCACGAGATCTTCGGTCTTACTCCAGCAGTGACCCTGAGCTGCCACCGAAACTAGAACTGAGTGTAGTAGAGCGAGCCCGGGTGCAGGGGTCCAGCCGAGATCACAGTGGCTGAAGCCTTTGTACCGACATTCGCACTGCTGCACGGCCACCCTTAGTGGCCTGTCCACGAAGGTCGTCAAGGCTCATCAAGGTTAAGTCTGTGATCCCGCTCCCAGTGTTTCAAGATGCACATTGTGTTACCAGAGAGGGGGGCCCTTCTCTGGGAGATGTCCCGGCTTGGCTCTCACACCAGGGGTCGAACCCGGGCCTCGGGGAGGTGAACTAGGAAACTGGCCACTGTGTTACCAAAGGATGGGCCCTCCTTGACACGGTGTCCAGGTTCTTGGCGTCTTGAGCAAAGAATTGAACGAGACACAGAGGTGAAGCGGTGAGAGGAAAGCTTATGAGAACAGATAGTCACTCCAAAGAATTAGGAGTGGGCTGAGCACCGAGAAAAGCGGCTCAAGGCTCAGGGCTCCAGGTGGCATTATTTGGAGTAAAAGTCCACCCCAAAGGGTTTGCAGCTGCCCGCGCAAAGGCAGGGCTCAAGGGGGGGCTCAAGGCTCAAGAGGCAGCTGCTCATGGGAGCCTTGGGGTTTTATCTTCTTCTCTGGGATGGGCTGTTCCTCTCTGGGAGCCAGACTGCTTGATTGACACCTGTGATTGATAAGGGGCCATTACCTCACCCTCTTAGACTGCGCATGTCCCTTCCCAGAGTTCAGTCTGTTATAATGATATTAATGAACGTCTGGGCCTCTGTATGATAATATAATGATGGTATAATGCGGCCAGGGTGAGATGGAGGTCGCTGTAGCCCTTTACTGCGCAGGACCGGTCTAATTTATGGTCTGTCAGTCTCCTCACAGTGGCTACTGCTTAGGGCAGATAAGGGAAGAATTTGGGAGGTCTCCAGGCGGTGCTCCCCGTAGATTGTGTTGGACATGCAGGAATGCAGAGACCCCATTACCTGTCTCTAACTGCCTGCCTTGTTTTCCCTGAGAGACGTGATCCCCATAAATCTCTCTGGGGAGTTGAGGGACGGGAGGTCTCTTCTGTATCTGCTTCAAGCTGAGAAGGGAGTAGAGCTGTCCCTACCTAATGGGGATTCACAGAACTCTCAGCCTATTTGTTCTTAAATAATAAAAAGGGGGGTCTTTTCTTCATTGGTCGGGGTGTATTAGAAGCCTCACTGGGACATAATTTGTATCCCAACGGCCCCTAGCTGAGGAAAGACAGCTATTAATTAATAAATCAAAAGCACTGGCTCCAGGGATGGGACTCAAAGCCCAGGGTTAGGTCTGGAGTGGCCTAGAGGAGTGTTAAAACCCATTCGGGCTCTGGGATGGCCTTCTTTACCCAAGAGTTAGGTCTGGAATGGCTTGGGGAATGTTGGGCTACAATGATTATAGCTCACAGGCTTTTAAGTAGTTATTAGGCAGGGGTGAGAGACAGTCTGTGATTTAGGCCAGGAGCAATCCTTAGTTTAGGATTTAGAAACTGATTAGAAGAGTGATTAAGACCAGGGGCTAAAGAGCTAAGAAACTAGGGAAAGGGACACTTAAAATTTCTATACTGAGGGGACTTAAAACTCCTATAGTGAAGGGGCTTAAACCTTCTATAATGAGGGAGCGCTCCCATATCGGGACGGGTATTATTTCATTCATTCCTTTCTTGTAGTCCCTGAATGCCCAACTCTTCTCCTTGGGAGGGACCTTCTCCAATTGTTAGGAATGAAAATAGTTTAGTTATAGGAGAAAATCCTGTCCTAAGACCGCCCCTCCAAATGTTAGTTACGCAAACTGAAGACCCTCTGAGTACTCTCACCCCTACATGGAAGAGTCAAAGTGACCTAGTGTCTGAGACACTGGAATTCCTGGCTGGGCTAAGAACCCCAGTCCTCATTAGTCTTAGGGATCCCTCACAGTTTCTCCCCCAGAAGCAGTACCCTCTAAGGCCCGAGGCAAGGGCTGGGCTTCATGGTCACATAAAAGAAGGATTATGCTTTATAAAATCCTGAAACAATGTTTAATTGTAAGTTTTATATGTATCTAAATAGTGTGAGTGGAAGATACAACAGAGCTGCTTTGAAAAAATCTTCAGGGGTGGCCAGATGGCTCAGTTGGTTAGAGCACAAGCTCTCTACCATGGGATGGTGGGCTGTGCCGCCTGCAACTAAGATTGAAAACAGCTACTGGACTTGGAGCTGAGCTGCACCTTCCACTAGATTGAAGGAGAACGACTTGGAGCTGATAGGCCCTGGAGAAACACACTGTTCCCAACATTCCCCAATAAAGATTAAAAACAAAACAAAAAAACTTCAGCGTCCAGAGTCACATATCAACAGTGCTTTTTAGAATCACACTGGTGTCCAAATCGCTTCTACCAAATCTCATTCAAAAACACAGTGAAAGATGTGACATTTATTCTAGGATTCCAACCGGACAGCCACTTTGGGAACACTGTTCCTAGATTGGCATTAACCATCGCTGCCCACTGTATCACAACACAATTGTTGTCAGGATACCAAGGTGTATAGACTGAGGCATGAGATTCACATTTTTCTAACATTTTGAAAAGCAATTTCATTACGCAAATATTTTTGAAGATGATGTTTAGTAAGAAAATTGGCATTGTAGCCAGTATTTCTGACATTCTTAATGAAGCAAATTTGAAAGTTCTAAAAAAAGCAAAGATAGTTATTGTAAAGGCATTAACATTATGGCCCTCAGTCTTTAAACTGTGTGATCAGCTACTGTTATGTTCTCAACTTTGTTGCAACTTATTCTCGGACACATTGTTATTAAAGGCATCTACAATAAAAACTTACAAATACTGTTGTATCTCCTCTGTCTCAAACTTTTAATCGTTACATTCTAAGAGTGAAATTTAAGGCATTAAAGAAAATGATCAGATAAAAGGATTATGCTTTATAAAATCATGAAACAATATTTAATTGTAAATTTTATATGTATGTAAATGCTTTGACATCCCAGAGGTGCAGTAATTCCTTCTCTCTTGAGTGTGGGCCGGACATAATGACTTCTCATCCTGCTGATGTAATGGTGTGTGATTCTCAGTCTAGGACATAAAATTGCATTTTCTGCTTGGTCGGTCTCTCTTTTTCTCCCTCTCCTTCTCTCTCTCCTATCACTTGCTCTTAGGGACTAACCTACCTAAGTCATTGGCCACCTTATGGAAAAGGCCCCATGGCTAGGAACTGAGGTCACCTGGGACCATCCAGGAAGGAAATGAGGCCCCTTCCAACAGCCCTATGACTGAGCCGTGTTTCATGCGAGTCCTCCAGCCCCAGTCAAGCCTTCAGATGACGCAGCCCTGGCTGACAACTTGACTGCAACCTTGAGAGAGGCCCTGAGACAGAAGCGCTCAGGTAAACCTCTCCTACATTCCTGACCCTGGGAAACTAGGATAAAATACACGTTTGTTGTTTTGAGCTGCTAACTTTTGGGTAATTTGTTACGCTGCCATACATGACTAATACAGTGTCCAAAGAGAGAATGAATTATTGCACTGTTTTATTTGCAGATTAGCTTCCTGATGATCAGGGGCTTCCAAGATTGTTCCCCACTGTAGTTAATTAACAACAAGGAGACTGGTCTCTATGAGAATCTCTAGCTGGTGTTTTCAGGCACAACTTCTCCAGAGTTAAAGAGAAAAGCCCTGTCCTTCCTCTGTTCCCAGGGCCAGTTCCCTCTCTGGAATCAAGTTCCCTGAGGGTGTTTTCTTCCATAATAGTCCTGGGGGAGAGGTAAAGGGTGGGAGGCAGGGAGTCCATTTCAGGGAGAGGGATTCTGGGAAGAGAAAAGGAGGAAAAGGGGCTGAGCCCTGATTTCCTCAGACAGTCCCTGGGTCAGGACTCAGGGTGACAGCGTGACAGAGGGCTCAGAGCAGGAGGAGGGGTCAGGGCAGAGTCCAAGGTCCCCTGAGGTTCAGAAGCTCAGTGTTGGGGAGTCCCCACCTCCCCGCGGTTTCACTTCACAACCTGTGTCGGGTCCTCCTGTCTGGAAATCGGGACGCGGCCCCAGTTCTCACTCCCATTGCGTGTCCGGTTTCTGCAGAAGCCAATCAGTGTCACCACCTTTCTGGTTATAAAGTGTCCACGGACCCTCCCGCACGCAGATTGTCTCCAGAACCCGAAGATGCGCGTCATGGGCCCCGGAACCCTCCTCCTGCTGCTCTCGGGGGCCCTGGCCCTGACGGGGACCCGGGCGGGTGAGTGCGGGGTTGGGAGGGAACGGTCTCCGTGGGGGGAAAGCAGGGGACCGCCCGGTGGGGACACAGGACCCCGGGGAGGATGTGTCCCCACAGCCCAGACCTCAGACCCCTGACCTCGCTCCGTGCCTCTCCCCCTCCTGTCGCCCACTAGGGTCTTCCGCAACCTCCCGTCTCCGTGCCCCCCTTTTCTGTCTCCCGGGCCCCCGCCCCTCCCGGCCCATCGCCCTCGGACCCAGGACCCGCGCCGGGAGGAGGGTCGCCTGGGTCTCAGCCCCTCCCCGTCCCCAGGCTCCCACTCCCTGAGATATTTCCAAACCTCCTGGTCCCGGCCCGGCCGCGGGGAGCCCCGGTACATCGAAGTCGGCTACGTGGACGACACGCAGTTCGTGCGGTTCGACAGCGACGCGGCGAGTCCGAGAGAGGAGCCGCGGGCAGCGTGGATGGAGGGGCCGTGGGTGGAGCAGGAGGAGCCTGGGCACTGGGACCGGAACACGCAGAGAGCCAAGACAGACGCACAGAATCACCGAATGTGCCTGAACAAAATCAGCGGCTACTACAACCAGAGCGAGGCCGGTGAGCGACGCGGCCCGGGTCCCGGTCACGACCCCCACGGACGGGCCGGGGTCCCCCCGAGTCTCCGGGTCCCAGCTTCACCCCGAGGCTGCGGGACCCGCCAGACCCTCCATGGAGAAGAGCCCCCGGCGCCTTTGCTCCGGGGTGGGTGGGGGCGGGGTTAAAGGTCGGTAAGCGGAGCTGACGGCGGGGCGGGGTCAGGGTCTCACACCATCCAGAGGATGTTCGGCTGCGACGTGGGGCCGGACGGGCGCCTCCTCCGCGGGTACTATCAGGACGCCTACGACGGCGCCGACTACCTCACCCTGAACGAGGACCTGCGCTCCTGGACCGCGGCGGACACGGCGGCAGAGATCTCCCGGGGGAAGTTGGAGGCGACGGGTCTGGCGGAGCGATGGAGGGGCTACTTGGAGGGCACGTGCGTGGAGTCGCTCGGCAAATACCTGGAGAGGGGGAAGGAGACGCTGCAGCGCACAGGTGAGAGGGGCCGCGGGGCCTCCTACGAGGAGAGGAGGAAATGGGATCAACACCAGGACACCCCCTCCCCGACCCCGGGAGATGGAGTCCGCCTGGGTTTTCAGATCCGGTACCAGAGAGCGACCCTAAGGGCCCCCCTTCTCTCAGGGACAGTTAGGGGTGCGGTCTCTCAGGGGATAGAGGGGTGACCATCTCAGAAATAACTGATCAGCGGTTCCCTGTGACTCTGGCAGCTGCTCTGGGAACCTGGGGGACTTTCTCTCTCAGGCCTTGTTCACTGCCCTGCGCACAGTGTGACTGAGCTGTGACCCCAGCTTTTCTGAGTCATGTGGCCTCCACCCAGCTCAGGACCAGGAATCCCTTTTCTCTCCATCAGATACCTGTCTCTGACCCTGGGCTGTCTCACCCTGATTCTAGAACTTTCTAAAGACTAGAGATTATCCCGGATGCCTGTGTCCAGTGTGGTGTCTGGGTTTTGTGCTCCCTTCCCCCACCCCAGTTGTCCTGACCAGTCTCAGGATGGTCACGTGACCACTGCTGGAGTGTCCCATGAGGGATGCAAAGGTCCTGAATTTTCTGACCCTTCCCCTCAGACCCTCCAAAGGCACACGTGACCCACCACCGCACCTCTGACCGTGACGTCACCCTGAGGTGCTGGGCGCTGGGCTTCTACCCTGCGGAGATCACCCTGACCTGGCAGCGTGATGGGGAGGACCTGACCCAGGACACGGAGCTCGTGGAGACCAGGCCTGCGGGGGACGGGACCTTCCAGAAGTGGGCAGCTGTGGGGGTGCCTTCTGGAGAGGAGCAGAGATACACGTGCCATGTGCAGCACGAGGGGCTGCCCGAGCCCCTGACCCTGAGATGGGGTACGGAGGGGGCCGTGGGCACAGAGCCTCTTCTCAGGGAAAGCAGGGGCCTCTGGAGGCCTTCAGGTCGGGGCTGAGGCCTGGGGGTCAGGGCCCTCACCTTCCCGTCCCTTCCAGAGCCGCCTGCTCAGGCCGCCATCCCCGCTGGCATGGTGGTGGGCATCATTGCTGGGCTGGTCCTCCTTGGAGCTGCGGTCACTGGAGCTGTGCTGTGGAGGAGGAAGCGCTCAGGTAGGGAAGGGGCGGGCACTGAGGTGTCTTGTCCCACTGGGGGGTTTCAAGCCCCAGGTGGACCTGTGTCCTGCCTCGTTAGTGGGAAGGACCATCCACACACGTGTGCTTTCCCTGTCTAGGGCCCTATTTGCTAACAGTTTATTAACACACGTGTGAAAATGAGGGACAGGTTTATCACCTTGGTGATTCTGGTGATGGGGACCTGATTCTCAATAGTCACAGGTCAGAGCAGAAGGTCCCGCTGAGGACAGACCTCTAGGAGGGTGGTTGGTCCAGTCCCCACACACGTACCTTCCTCAGGTTTCCTGATCCTGCCCTGGGTCTGCAGTTACAGTTCTGGAAACTTCACTGGGGTCCAGGCCCAGGGGGTTCCTTTAGGACCTCATGGCCCTGCCTCATTCCTGGGTTTTGATGTGATATTTTCTTCCCGCAGGTGGAAAAGGAGGGAGCTACACTCAGGCTGCAGGTGAGTATTGAGGGGGGTGATCCCTGCGACTCGTGGGATAGTGTAGATGGAAGCCCTTGGGGGAGCTCACCCACCCCCATAATTCCTCCTTTAGCCACATCTGCTGTGGGCTCTGACCACATCCTGTTTTGTTCTCCCCCAGGTGGTAACAGTGCCCAGGGCTCTGATGTTTCTCTCACAGCTTCTAAGGGTGAGACCTGGAGGCCTGAAGTGGGAAGGGGGGCAGAGGGGACAGGACTGGGTGCTGGGGATTCTTTGAGACAGTTTGAGCAGCGGTGAATTGTGGAGAATGTCACCACTTACAGTTGCTAACCTGAATTTGTTATGATTATTTTCTTCTACAGCGTGAGATAGCTGCCTTGTGGGGGACTGAGTGATGCGAGATTTGTTCATGCCCCCACTTTGTGACTTGGGAACCTCTGAGCTCTCTTTCTGCAAAGGGCATCTGAAGGTGTCTGTGTTCCTCTCGCATCATGTGAGGAGCTGGGAGACTGCCCACCCCCTGCCCTCCACGCCCCTTCCCCACACTGACTGAGTCTCTTCCCTGACCCACTGTCCTGTTCCAGCAGAGGCTGTTTCCATCCCCACCTTTACTTCACGTTACACTGAGCAGCAACTTTTACTTTCTATGGAAATAAGAATCTGGATATGAATGTGTTTTTTCACTTCTTGCCGTGAAGGGTTGAGGGGTTAATTAAAGGACAAAACCCTAAAGTTGGAAAGGAAATAAATGGAAGCACTAAGAACCTTCCAGAGTGTGTGTTTGCTGTGCTGAGTCTGTCGCAGGTGGAGACAGGAGAGGCTGTGAGGACCGAGCGTGGATACGGCCTGAGCCCAGTCGGGGCTCAGTGCATCGTGGGCTCTGACGTGGTCACTCCTCGGCGGGGTCACCTCTCTGCTCCTTTGTCCTCATCCCTTCAGTAGAACCTTGTCTCACCAGGACCTGTGATCACAGGGACTTGAACATCACCCAGGTCTGGTCTTATTAGTGACGGCTTCGTGTGGCCGGGTCACCAAGGCTCAGACCTGGCCCGGCCCTCAGCCCCCATCTTCTGGGTGTTCATTGTTGTTTCTATAGAGGAATATGACTGTGTTTGTTCTCGTTATGAGTCCTGGTCTCATTATCCTCTGGGTGTCCCCTGTCTGTCAGCAGCAGGAGATGTTTTCCTGTCATTGTCCCCACAAGGCCCAGGGGACCCTGCACACAGGAGTATGTGGCTTGAAAGATGAATTTCAGGCTCATCCAGCTCTCACCTCCTTCCAGGGCTTGATGGTTCTTCCATCTTTTCCCAAACTATCAGAGGAACCAGATTCTGGAATGAGCAGAGGAGGGATCCCGTGATTTCCCATCTTAGATAAGTTCCTGCTGGAATTCTGCTCTGCTCGCCGCCCTCTCTCCCTGCCCTAAGCTCTAGTGCTGGCTCCAGTCCGAATTCATATTTATGAAGCAGAGTCTAGTTTAGATTTATATTTGGTTGGAGACTAGGACCCATAAGTCGGGGCTCACTGTTCCTGAAGAGGGAAATATAACTGTGCTGTGGTGAGCAGGAGGGCAGGTGTGGGAGAAAGAAGGGGGGAGGGGGAGAGCAGCACCTGTGAGAAAAGTGGAGGTGGCCCTGATGCCAGTGTGAGGGGACTTGGTGCTGTAGCTGCCACAAAACAGCATTTGACCCGAGGCTACATTAATAAAGATACTGTCCTTAGAAGAGGGAGGCTCTGTCACTGACCATTCACTGACATTGGGCGTGTGCCAGATGTGTGACAGTTTCTACATCTGGGAAACATCACTGAAGCAAAGTCAGAAAAATGGCTGAACTTGGGTAGCGTCTGTTCCAGTGGGAAGAGACAGACTATATCCTATAGCACAGTAAACGAGGAAGGTGTGTATGTTAGAAGGAGATAAGTGTTCTGGTTAAATATAGTGGGAAGGGAATCAGAGTGTGGGGTGTGGGACCAGGGAAGACGGTTGTATTGATTGGGGTGCTCAGGGTGACCTTGAGGGAAGCTGTGAAGGACACGAGGAATTACCCTAGAGGATGGGCACGTTCATTCCAGGCAGGGAACCTGCAGTGGGAATGCCCTGGGGCAGGAGTGTGTCTTGTTTCCGGGAAGAGCAGGGAGGCTGGTGTGGCTGCAGTGGAAAGTGATGGAGAAGAGACAGGTGCGGCCCGACCACGGGGCCAGGAGGATGGTAGAGGGCAGTGAGCTGTGGTCTGAGTGAGGTGGGAGGTACAGGACAGTTAGGAGCGGAAGGGGACATGGTGTGACCTCCTTTTAGAGGACGGCTGGAGCTGCGGTGCTGAGAACAGACTTCTGGGAGGGAGGCCAGAGGAATCTGCAGGTTTCTGGGCCAGACATGTTGCCACTGAGGGTGAGCGGTGGGAATAGTAGGAGTGGGGTTCTGGGTACGTCCTGAAGGTGGACATTACAGCATTTCCTAATGGGTCAGTCTGGGATGTGAGAATCAGGGAACCCCAAAATCTCAGGGGATACAAATAGAAAGATGGGGTTGCTGTCAGCAGAGATGGGGAAGGCTCTCAAAGATCATATCTGAGGGGAGGGGGCCTCATAGACATTCATTTTAAAGATGCTGGAGCTGAGATGTCATCGTACGGACAGTTGGACAGATGAGTCTGGACATTAGGGGAAATGTCCGGGCTGGAGAAATGGACTTGGGAGGTGACACATATAAATGATATTTGAAGCCTTAAGCATAGAGTAGGTCACCAAGGGAGTGATGGCCGTAGAAGAGAAAGGAACAAGACTGAACCCTGGACCCCCAGTGCTGTGATCTGATCAGACCACACACCTGTGCAGACGGCACAGCTCTGGCCCCACGTCGATAAGGCACGTAGACCAGCAAGTCCCAAGCTTCCCTGGGCGGGAATCCCCTGAACATCTTGTTAAGACTCAGAAAGTCTGGAGCAGAGACTCTGGATTTATAAGGAGGTTGGTGCTGCTGCTGGTCTTCAGGTCACACTTTTAGTAGCAAGACCGTCACCAGGATTCCCACAGGGCTGTGTGTCAGCCTCACCTGCAGGGCTTGTTACATAAGTGACTCCTGGGCTTGTGTCAGGTTCTCTGAGACGGTGGGTCTGGGAGAGGCCTGAGTGTCTGTAACAAGCCCACAAGCTGTCCTGGGGCTCAGCCAGCTTGGGAACCTCTGAGGTCAGTGATGGAGCTCAGGGTAGGGAATGGTCTGAAATACACTTTTAGAGTGTTTTTCCTCAGAAAGGGGAGGACATGTGTCGTTAATTATGAGACGTGATTTTGGGAGTTACATGTTCTCTCTACCATGGGGTAGAGTCAGTGGGAGATTTAGGAGTGGGTCACAGGTCAGTGTAATAAAATCTCTGAATGCTCGCTCCTGAAACTCTTCCCCAGATTGATTTCTGGGAGCAAACAATGGAATACAAATTTTTTCTAATTTAGACACACACACACACACACACACACACAAAGTCAGACTATTAAGTTTGGGAACTCATCCTAGAAAAAGTGCTACATACCTCACTGCTGAATATCACTACGGTCACCTTCGAAGTCCTCCCCTTGGGTAGCTATGCATTAATGCCAGTGCCTAGTCCCCCTTCAAAGCTATTTTGGGACTCTTTTTCTGGAATGGCCATCAAAGCGGTCGTCATATCACCCTTGATGTCCTGAATGCCATCAAATGTCTTTCTTTCAATGTTTCCTTTATCTTTGAGTAAAGAAAGAAGTCATTGGGGACCAGATCAGGTGAGCAGGGAGGGGGTTTAATTTGTTTACTGGCTAAAAACTCCCTCACAGACAGTGCCAGGTGAGCTAGTGCATTGTTGTGATGCAAGAGCCATGAATTGTTGGTGAAAAGTTCATGTCGTTCTCATCTAATTTTTCCACGCAGCCTTTTCAGCACTTCCAAATAGTAAACTTGGTTAACTGTTTGTCCAGTTGGTACAAATTCACAATGAATAATCCCTCTGATATCAAAAAAGATTAGCAACATCGTTGCAACAAGTTCACGAATTTAATTGTGTGACCGCGCATGCGCCCGTGTGTGTGTGTGTGTGTGTGTGTGTGTGTGTGTGTGTGTGTGTGTAAAACATTCTGGCAAAATACTATTTTGGGCAGGCCACAGAACACACTTGAGCCCACGCACCAGGAACTGACCCACAGTCCCCACAGGTCTGGTCCCACGTGGGAACAACTGTCCCTGCTGCTGGGCACACATGTCCCTGCTCACACCACTGACATCCATGTGGAGTCCAGACCCTGCGGCCATGACTGCTGTCACTGCTGCTCCTGGAAGCTGTGTTTTTACTGCCAAATGCATTCTGCTCGGTTCCAGCCTCTGTGTCACCACGTCCTGAGTCAGAGTCTGGCATGTGGTCACCTGATGGTGGGGCCTCATGCCGTGTCCAGCTGCAAGAGTGTTGGGGACAGTGGGTTTCTCTCTTATGGAGTGAAGTGGCCTCTGCCTCCCACCAAGACTACGTGTCGAATATTCCTAATGTAGCAAAAGAGTTCATGTGTTCGAGGTGAGGGATATAAGAAGAATGACTAATTTCAATTCTTGGAGCAAAGATCTGAGACTAGAACTTTCTCTGGTATTTTATAGGCACTCAGGTTTAGCTGGAAGAACAGGGACGAATAACCGACATTCAAGAGGTAGGTTGACTTGCTCACTCTTACTGTAAATTTCTTTGTGGGATGGTGAGGGATTTCTTTCTCCACTGAACCAATTCTCTGATTCTCGGACACCACCTGTGTGTCCTACACTTCAACTCAACTCTGACACCACCAACCTGGGGTTACATCAGACCCCACAGGTTACGGGCTCCGTCCCACAGGCTGCCCTCACTTCAGACACAAGTCACAAGTTTCAGGTCCCCATGTTACCTGCACTTCTGTCTGACGTGGGTACTAAGTTGGGGGTCCCCCGTTGCAAGTTCAATAATTTGCTAGAACAACTCATAGGACTCAGGAAAATGCTAAGCTTACTGTTACAGTTGGTTATAAAGGATACAAGTGAGCAGCCAGATGAAGAGGTCCGTAGGGTGAGGTCTGGAAGGGTCCCCAGTGTAGGAGCCTGTGTCACTGAGGTGGAGTGTGTCACCCTCCCAGCATATGGATGTGATGAGCAATTCGGTAGCTCTCTGAATTCTGTCGATGTTGGTTTTGTTTTTAATTGAAGTTTCATGACATAGGCCTGATTGATTAAGTGATTGGCCATTGGTGATTGAACTCAACCTCCAGCTCCTCTCCCCAGAGGTCAGGGAGTGAGGCTGAAAGTTGCAACCTTCTAATCATGGCTGGTCATTTTCGTGACGATTCCCCATCTTGAAGCTCTCTAGGACCCCTCAGCCAAAGGTCATATCATCCCAAAGTCACTCTTCTCACTCAGGAGATTTAAAAGGTTTTAGGAGCTCTGTGTCAGGAACTGGGGACAAAGATCAATTTTTTTTTATTATATCACAGGTCTTTGACCACAGATCCATTTATAACAAAAAGACCATAACAGTTAAAAGATGCTGGCACATTACAGGAGTCCCATTCAGTTACTAACAATTAGTCCAGTCCAGTGTCCTATTGAAGATATTTACATGCCTAATAAATTTACAAAAATTGTTCAACATTTTAGTCAGAGGGGAAATTCAAATTAGCTATAATAGGATATCATTGCACACCTCCCAGAATGGCTAAAATGAAAAAGTCAGACAATATCAATTGTTGGCAATAATTTAATTATATCTCATATATTGCTAGTGGGAGAGTAAATTGATTAAAGTACTTTGAAAAATTCTTTGGCCATACATTCTAAAGCCAAACATTCACTCGCCCTATGACCCTACATTTCTACTCCTACTTATATACCTAATAGACATGCGTGCATGTGTGTGCCAGAATATATGAAAAAATCATTCATAGCAGCATGATTTGTGAAATCTGGGCATAACACAAATGCCCATGAACGTCAGAGGACAGAAGTGTGGTCCTGTTCATATAATGGACCCCCTGTAGCCATGGGAATGAATAATCTACAACCACTCACAGCCTTAGGGGTGAGACACGGGGACATGATGTTGAGTGAGAGGCAGATACCAAGGAGTTTCCCCTGTAATATTCCATTCTACTAACACCTGATGGAACTTCTCTGCTGTTAAAAATCAAGCTAAGAGTTACTTGGGGAGAGGTTGGTTTATGACTGAATATGTCTCAAGAGGGTTTCCTGGAGCTGGAAATGTTCCTTGATGTGGGTGTTGCTTATCCCATGTTCACTTTGGGAAAATCCACTGCACACTTATGATTTGTCCACCTCTTTCTATGGGTGTGTTAAAATAAAAATAAAAAGGTTTTCAAAGTGAGAGGCAACGAGCATTTGAGATTAAAAAAAAAAAATCATAGCTATTTGGGAAGCATTGATTCAGACAGAAACACACATAATATTCCAGTTAGAAGCAAAAGGGATGGGTATTTATGAGAAAGGGAAGGGAAACAATTACATCAATAGAAGGAAGGCATTTCTATTGATGAAAATAACAACACAGTGATGCTAATTCTAAATAATTAAAATTTTCAGGTCAACAGTCAGAATAACTGCTTTCCTGTTATCTTTGCAAACAGTTCTCTGGGACATAATGCTGCTTTAGGCCCAGTTATAAAGGTTATTTGCCTGGTTTTAACATTTCAAAGGTTTGAGACATAAGACGTGCAAAGCAGTTCCTCTGGGATGGCAGCTCCTGCTCCAGTTTAAAGTGGCTGTTTAATATTTTTTTGATATTTCCCTCATTTTGATCAACATCTTTCCTTCTAAGTATCACTGATAAATCACTGGAAAGCAGCACTGATGGGTCATTAAAGCATCCTTGGCCCTCCATTGTTAGGACGGCTCATTTTCGGGGTGTCGTGCCACTGTCAGTCTCTCTTTGCCAGGAAAAGTCATTCCTGGTACGTCATGTCCCACGACGGAGGGAAAGTGGTTTTCCTTGTTCTTAGGAACTTTAGCTACATTGGAGCAACAAGAGCGCCAGCACAGAGGAGGCTTTGCCGTCGTGTTCCTTTAAGGGCAGACATCGTCTGTAGTTTCTTGAGGTTTTTTATATAAAGTCTCACAGGCCTTAGTGAGTATTTCAAATGTTGAGCAACTGTTATCAGAGTGGTGTCCTTATAACACCAAGACATGTGAAACAAATGGTTTTAGAACAGCAAATATTTTATAATAGCAAATAGAATGTTAAGTTCAATTTGAAGAATAGATTTGAACCAAGAGGCAAAGACTGAGGGCAGTTAGTTGAAGATTAAAAAACCTGAGGTGTCAGTGGGCACTGTATTTAGTCATTTGGTTTGTGCCTGGGTTTTATTTAGTTCTATCTATTTTCCAGAGGTGTTTCATCCAAGTACAAGCGGTATTAACAACAGAGCAAAGCCCACATGCTCAGCTAGGAGCTGGTCAAGAGCAATTCTACTGCCTAATACAACTCACATACGGGAATTTAAAGATTTTTCCTGGTCAGCTTTGTTTTAGTGGTAGATACAGCGATTTCCTCCAAGGTTTTTGATGTGTTGATAATCATGTACTTTTTCTTTTTTATTCTTTTTTTAAAGATTTTACTGGGGAAGGGAAGCAGGACTTTATTGGGGAACAGTGTATATTTTCAGGACTTTTTTTTCCAAGTCAAGTTGTTGTCCTTTCAATCTTAGTTGTGGAGGGTGCCGTTCAGCTTCAAGTTGTTGTCCTTTCAGTTTTAGTTGTGGAGGGCGCAGCTCAGCTCCAGGTCCAGTTGCCAATGCTAGTTGCAGGGGGTGCAGCCCACCATCCCTTGTGGGAGTCGAACCGGCAACCTTGTGGTTGAGAGGACGCGCTCCAACCAACTGAGCCATCCGGTAGCTCAGCGGCAGCTCAGCTCAAGGTGTTGTGTTCAATCTTAGTTGCAGGGGACAGAGCCCACCCTCCCTTGCGGGACTGGAGTAATCGAATGGGCAACCTTGTGGTTGAGAGCCCACTGACCCATGTGGGAATCCAACCGACGGCCATCAGAGTTAAGAGCACAGAGATCCAACCTCCTGAGCCACCGGGCCAGCCCTCACTTTATCATTTTAATACCTGCCCAAGGAAAAACTATTCTTCCAAATCTGGTGCCTTCACGGGGGCTGACATCACCAGCCATGAAACGTCCTTGTCTATGTGTGTAATTAGGGTGCATTTGGACACGTTAAGTAGGTTTAAAATAATGCCCAGTGTTATCTGGCCAGATGGAAAGTAAGGGGAAAAAGCAAACAACAACTATTACAGTGAGTGTCTGACCTCTCACATTTTTGTGAGATAGGAAGGAATTAAAGTGAGAAGAAAGGAAGGGGAATTATACAGGTTTGGCCCGAAATCTTGGATTAGCTTCCACAATAGATGTGATCTGCTTCATTTCCCAGTCATTTTAAATTTCAAATGTTCTGTTGGTTGAGCTGTCCAGTTTGGTGCAAGAGCTTTCTCTAAATTAGGAGACATGAGTCCAAGACTCAACACCTTTAAAGTTGGTCATACGTGGATTAGTTAAGAGAACCTGAAATCTGGAGGCATCAGGTAGGAAGGAAAAGATCAAAGCTTTAATTTTGTTCACAAAGGTATAATTTAGCAAATTGCTGTAGGTCGTAAGTAGCTTAAGAAGAATTTTTCTTATACCTGGGAGGAATAAAAACCAGTGATGTATGAGATTTTTTGAGTGAGTGCCGGGATCGTGTCTCATGAAACCAAAGAATGGAAGCACGGACCAAGGAGAGGCAAGGAGTTGTAAAAGAGGATAGTTTATTAACAAACAAAGGGCCACAGCTCCAAAAACGGGAGAGGGTCACAAATGAGGTGCCTGCCTGGGGCAAAGGCTCTTACTCTTATATCTTCTCTTGGCTGTTTGAAGAAAGGAACTGACACCTTTTGATGGAATTTGTTTATGGGTGGTTTTTTTTTGCTCTGTTTGCCCAACCTGAATGCATTAGCACAATAACTCATTCCTATCTATTAAATCTGCTCCGTTTGTCCTGGAGTGAATGAGTTACTTCAAATTCAGAATCTGGACTTTTAGGAAATGGCTGCCTATTGTTTATTCCACCAGGGACCTCCCTGTCTACCTAACAACATGCTAACTAACCTGTCTCACCAGTAATATTTTATATGAAAAGTAAAAAAAAAACTATAATCACTCTTACCCATGTTATTAATTCTCGTTGATCTTTAACTTCTTGTTAGTAGTTTAACAAATCCAGTTTTCCTTAGAGTTGTATAAATCTTTACTTAGTTCAGTGTTATGGTTTTTGTTTTGTTGTGTGTTTTTTTCTCTTTTTTTTTATTATTTTATTAGTTTCAGGTGCACAAGACAAAGCAAAACTTAGACGTTTATCATTTATATCCCTCACACTGTGTGAGCCCCCCTCCCCCCATCCACTATCCCTCCGTACGTTCCCCAAATTAATTTTCAAAACCCCATGACCATCTTATGGTTACCAACTATTTTCTAAACCTCTCACCTTCCCCTTATCCCCACCCACCGCCCCTCTAGCAACCCTCAGTTTTTCCTCCATGTTTCCAAAACTGTCTCTGATTAGTTCATTCACTTATTCTTTTCTTTAGATTCCGCATATAAGTGAGATCATATGGTATTTGTCTTTCTCTGTCTGACTTATTTCACTTAACATAATGTTCTCTAGGTCCATCCATATTGTTGCAAATGGTAAGATTTCTTTCTTCTTTATGGCTGCGTAATACTCCATTGTATAAATGTACCACAGTTTCTTAATCCAGTCATCTACCGATGGGCATTTCAGTTGTTTCCAGGTCTTGGCTATTGTGTATAGTGCTGCAATAAACATAGGAGTGCATAAAGATTTTTGAATTGAAGTTTTGGATTTCTCCGGATAGATACCTAGGAGTGGGATTGCTGGATCATAAGGTAGTTCCATTTTCAGATTTTTGAGATACCTCCAAACTGTTTTCCATAGTGGCTGCACCAATCTGCATTCCCACCAACAGTGCACCAGCGTACCCTTTTCTCCACATCCACGCCAGCACTTGTTGTTTGTTGATTTATTGATGATAGCCATCCTGACTGGGGTGAGGTGGTATCTCATTGTGGTTTTTATTTGCATTTCTCTAATGGTTAGTGAGGTTGAACATTTCTTCATATGTCTGTTTGCCATCTGTGTGTCCTTTTTAGAAAAATGTCTCTTCATGTCCTCTGCCCATTTTTTAATTGGGTTGTTTGTTTTTTTGGAGTTGAGTTGAGTTTTTTATAAATTTGTGATATTAACCCCTTATCAGATATATCATTGGCAAATATCTTTTCCCAATCAGTAGGATCCCTTTTTGTTTTATTGATGGTTTCCTTTGCTGTGAAAAAGCTTTTTAGTTTGATGTAATCCCACATGTTTATTTTTTCTCTTACTTCCTCGCTAGAGGATATATCAGTAAACATCTTACTCTGGGTAATGTCTGTGATGTTTCTTCCTATATTTTCTTCTAGGAATTTTATGGTTTCAGATCTTACATTTAAATCTTTAAGCCATTTTGAATTTATTTTTGTATGTGGTGTAAGGAGGTGATCCAGCTTCATCTTTTGCATGTGTCTGTCCAGGTTTCCCAGCACCATTTATTGAATAGACTGTCTTTACCCCACCGTACATTCTTGCTTCCATTGTCATAGATTAAATGGCCATATAGGCATGGATTTATTTCTGGACTCTCTATTCTGTTCCATTGATCTATGGGTCTGTTTTTATGCCAGTACCATGCTGTTTTGATTACTGTAGCCTTGTAGTATAATTTGAAGTCAGGTATTGTTATACCTCCCACTTTGTTCTTATTTCTCAAGATTGTTGAAGATATCTGGGTCTTTTGTTATCCCATATAAATTTTAGGATTATATGTTCTATTTCTGTGAAAAATGTCGTTGGTAGTTTGATAGGAATTGCGTTGAATATATATTGCCTTAGGCAGTATGGACATTTTAACTATATTAATTCTTCCTATCCATGAACATGGTATGTGTTTCCATCTATTTGTATCTTCTTTCATTTCTTTCTTCAGTGTCTTATAATTTTCTGAGTACAGATCTTTTACTTCTTTAGTTAAATTTATTCCCAGGTATTTTATAGTCTTTGGAGCAATTGTAAATGGAATTGCTTTTTTAATTTCTCCTTCTGATGTTTTATTATTGGTATATACAAATGCAACTGATTTCTGAATATTAATTTTGTATCCTGCTACTTTACTAAATTCATCTATCAGCTCTAATAGTTTCTTGGTGGAGTCTTTAGGGTTCTCTAAATATAGTATCATATCATCTGCATATAATGACAGTTTTACTTCCTCCTTACCGATTTGGATGCCTTTTATTTCTTTTTCTTGTCTGATTGCTGTGGCTAGAACTTCCAGCACTATGTTGAATAGAAGTGGAGAAAGTGGGCAACCTTGCCTTGTTCCTGATTTTAAGGGGAATGGTTTTAGCTTTTCCCCATTGAGTATGATGTTAGCTGTGGGTTTATCATATATGGCCTTTATTATGTTGAGATATGATCCCTCTATTCCCACTTTCTTAAGGGTTTTTATCATGAATGGCTGCTGAATTTTATCAAATGCTTTTTTCTGCGTCAATTGATATGATCATATGATTTTTATTTTTCATTTTGTTAATGTGGTGTATCACATTAATTGATTTGGATGTTGAACCACTTGCATACCAGGGATGAATCCCACTTGATCATGGTGTATGATCTTTTTAATGTATTGCTGAATTCTGTTCGCTAGTATTTTGTTGAGGATTTTTGCATCTATGTTCATTAGCGATAACAGCCTGTAGTTTTCTTTTTTGTGGTGTCTTTGTCTGATTTTGGGATCAGGGTGATAGTGGCTTCGTAAAAAGTGTTTGGGAGTCTTCCTCCTCTGGATTTTTGGAAGAGTTTGAGGAGAATAGGTGATAATTCTTTTTGAGCGTTCTGTAAAATTCACCTGTAAAGCCATCTGGTCCAGGGCTTTTGTTTGTTGGGAGATTGTTGATTACTGATTCAATTTCCTTGGTGGTAATCAGTCTATTCAGGTTTTCTGTCTCTTCTTGAGTTAGCCTTGAAGGTTGTATGCATCTAGGAAATTGTCCATTTCTTCCAGGTTGTCAAATTTGTTGGCATACAGTTGCTCATAGTAATTTCTTAAAATTTTTGTATCTCTGTGGTGTCTGTTGTCACTTCTCCTCTTTCATTACTGATTTTATTAATTTGGGTCCTCTCTTTTTTTAATGAGTCTGGCTAAAGGTTTGTCAATTTTGTTTATCTTCTCTAAGAACCAACTCTTGGATTCATTGATCTTTTGTATTGTTTTTCTGGTTTCTATTTCATTTATTTCCGCTCTGATCTTTATTATCTCCTTCCTTGTACTCCTTTGGGCTTATTTTGTTGTTCTTTTCCAGATCCCTTAAGTGTGAAGATAAACTGTTGATTAGTGATGTTTCTTGTTTCTTTAGGTAGGCCTGCAGTGCTATGAACTTCCCTCTTAGGACTGCTTTCATCCCATAGATTTTGGGTCATTGTATTTTCATTTTCGTTTGTCTCGAGATATCTTTTGATTTTTTCCTTGATCTCCTGCTTGACCCATTCATTATTTAGTAACATATTATTCAGCCTCCATGAATTTGTGTGTCTTCCAGTTTTTTTCCTGTAGTTCATTTCTAATTTCATAGCACTGTGGTCAGAGAAGACAATTGGTATGATTTCAATTTTCTTAAATTTATCCAGACTTGCTTTGTGGCCTAACATATGGTCTATCTTGGAAAATGTTCCATGTGCGCTTGAGAAGAATGTGTATTCTGCAGCATTGGGGTGGAATGCTCTGAAAATATCGATTAAATCCAAGTGGTCCAATGTGTCATTTAAGGCTGTTGTTTCCGTATTGATTTTCTGTCTGGAAGACCTGTCCCTTGTTGTCAGAGGTGTGTTGAAGTCCCCTACTATGATAGTGTTACTGTTGATCTCTGTCTTTATGTCAGTCAATATCTGTTTTATATATTTAGGTGCTCCTATGTTGGGTGCATAGATGTTTACTAGGGTTATGTCCTCTTGTCGAATTGATCCCTTTATTATTATATAGTGCCCATCTTTGTCTTTTAATATTTTCTTCATTTTAAAGTCTATTTTGTCAGAAATAAGTATTGCAACTCCAGCTTTTTTCTCATTTCCATTTGCATGGAATATCTTACTCCAACCCTTCACTTTCAGCCTGTGTGTGTCTTTCGATCTGAGGTGAGTCTCTTGTATACAGCATATACAAGGGTCTTGCTTTCTTATCCACTCAGCCACACTATGTCTCTTGATTGGAGCATTTAAACCATTTACATTTAAAGTGGTTATTGATAAGTACATAGTTATTGCCATTTTAAAACTTGTAGTTAGATTGTTTTCATTTTTCTTCTATTTACAGAAGTCCTTTTAGTATTTCTTGCAATGCTGGCCTGGTGGTAATGAATTCCTTTAGCTTATTCTTTTCTGGGAAGCTCTTTATCTCTCCATCAATTTTAAATGATAGCCTTGCTGGACAAAGCAACCTAGGTTGTAGGCCTTTGTTTTCCATCACTTTGAGTATCTCCTGCCACTCCCTCCTGGCCTTCAATGTTTCTGTAGAAAAGTCATTTGATAGTCTTTTGGGAGTTCCCTTGCATGTAACCCTCTGTCTTTCTCTTGCTGCTTTTAGGATTCTCTCTTTGTCTCTAATCTTTGCCATTTTAACTATAATGTGTCTTGGAGTTGACCTGTTTGGGTTTATCCTGGTTGGAACTCTCTGCACTTCCCGGGCTTGTATGTTGGTTTCCTTCATCAGGTTAGGGAAATTTTCAGACATTATTACTTCAAATATGTTCTCAATCCTTTGTTTCTTCTCTTCACCTTCTGGTATTCCTATGATGCGCATGTTGTTGCGCTTGATGTTATCCCATAAGTCTCTTAAACCATCTTCATTGTTTTTTGTTCTTTTTTCTTTCTGTTGTTCTGTTTGGGTGATCTCTGCTAACTTGTCTTCTAAGTCGCTGATTCGATCCTCTGCTTCATCTAACCTGCTGTTAATTCCTTCAAGTGAGTTCTTTATTTCAGTAATTGTGTTCTTTAGTTCTAACTGGTTGTTCGTTATGATTTCTACATCCTTCTTGATGTCCTCTCTAAGCTCCTTAAACATTCTTATCATCAGTATTCTGAATTCTGTCTCTGATAGTTTGGTTACCTCTGCTTCATTTAGTTCCATTTCTGGAGGTTTCTTCTGTTCTTTTATTTGGGATATGTTTCTTTGTTTCCTCATTCTGGCTGACTCTCTGTGTTTGCTTCGATGTATTAGGTAGATGCCCTGGGGTTCTTAGTTCTTGCTGGATTAGTATGTAATAAATGTCCTTTATATTTCACTTGCACTACTTCGTTCTTCTCCCCTGCGTGTGCTCCAAAAGTGACTCTTGTGTTGTGTATATTGTCCTGTTAAAGAAGATCTTTAATTGCTTTTCACTTGTGAGTAGGTGGGGTTAACTCCTAGGCTGACTAGTTGTGAGACTTGGCTCTGCCCACGCAAGGTGTTCTGCTCCGTGAGGGTTGACTGCTTAGATGTGGTTTGGCCTCTATGTGCCTGTAAAGAATCTCCTCTGGGTGTGTCACTTGTAGGTCAAACCTGGTAGTACTCTGGTTTGGTCTGGAATTGGCCTCTGGGTATGTTGAATCTTGTGCCTCTTAAGCTGGGCCCTGGTAGGGCAATTTCAGAACAAAGCAAATCACCAAGCACAACAACAACAACAAGGAAAAAATCAAATACATTCACATGTAAAAAATAATTGACAACCCCCACTCGACACAGGCAAAGATGTCAAAGATATAAAGACAAATCAAAACAGAACAAAAAACAGCACCAGTCATGGCTTAAGCCCACCTAGTAATCTCCAGGTTGTTCTCTGCTGTAGCACAGAGTCCCCTGCGTATTGTGCAGGTAGAGCCAGTCACCTGGTGCCCAGAGTGACATTGGGGCTGCAGCTTTAGATGCATGGGGCTGAGGGGTCTGGACAGTAGTTTTTACAAAGCCAGTGCAGTTTCTGCCCTTGCCTGCACATATGCACACTGGGAGTAGCACCACCAGCCCTGTGTCCAGTTCTCCTGAGTCTTAGGGCACCTCTTCCCTGTGTGTGTGTGTGTGGCGGGCGGGAGATTTCTCAGCTGCTGAAAGCTGAGAGCTGCGTCTGCCACTTACTGCTGATCCCTGGGAGTGCCTCCCCGGATGTAATTGCCCCGCCCTAGGCAGGCCAGAAAAGGTGGTGGCTGGCGACGGAGGAATCCACCCTCTCCTAGTCCAGCAAAAACCACACTCCTCTCAGCCTCCTCCCTGGGCCAGAGCCGTCCACCAGTCTTCCCAGAGCCCAAGCACCAAGGCTCCTCTTTAATCTGACACTGTTCCTCAGATCAGGGGCCAGATCAAGTCTCTGGAAGGGTGGGGGTAGGATTGGAAGAGCGGGGGAAGGGGCCCAGGTATGGAGTTTGTGTCCTTTGTCCGGACTAAGGCTTAACTGGAGGTATCAGCTGAGGTTATTGCCTCAAATGCTAGATATGCTGCCTCCGCGGCGGGAGAGGTCTGCTGTGGGGCGCAGGGTAAAGAGTCCGCCACCTGGCTTTTGTGTTCTCTCTTTTGTCCTGGGAACCCCTGCGTCTGTGCAGCTGCGGATGTGGTTGCCCCGCCCTAGGCCGGCCAGAAAAGGTGGGGGCTGGGGAGGGAAAGAGGGGTCTTCTCTTTCCCAGCCCAGCTGTGTCACACCCCACCCGCAGGCCAGAAACGGTGGTGGCTGGGGACGGAGGAGTCTCCTGTCTCCTAGGCCAGTGAAAACCACACTCCTCTCAGCCTCCTCCCTGGGCCAGAGCCGTCCACCAGTCTTCCCAGAGCCCGAGCACCAAGGCTCCTCTTTAATCTGACACTGCTCCTCAGATCAGAGGCCAGATCGAGTCTCTGGAAGGGTGGGGGTAGGATTGGAAGAGCGGGGGAATGGGCCCAGGTATGGAGTTTGCCTCAAATGCTAGATATGCTGCCTCTGGGGAGGAGAGGTCTGCTGTGGGTCGCAGAGTAAAGAGTCTGCCTCCTGGCTTTTGTGTTCTCTCTTTTGTCCTGGGAATCCCTGCGTCTCTGCAGCTGGGGATGTGGTTGCCCCACCCTAGGCCGGCCAGAAAGGGTGGGGGCTGGGGATGGAAGGAGGGTCTTCTCTTTCCCAGCCCTCTGTCTTACACTCTTCCTAGCCAGAAAAGGTGGTGGCTGGGGACGGAAGATTCCCAGCTCCTAGCCTCCTCCCTGGGCCCGCCTGTCTTCCCGGAGCCCGGGCTCCAAGGCGCCTCTGTAATCTGCCGCTGCTCCTTAGTGCAGGGGCTAGATCAAGTCTCTAGAAAGGCGGGGTAGGGTCGGAAGAGCGGGGAGGGGCCCAGGTATGGAGTTTGTGTCCTTTGTCCGGCCTAAGGCTTAACTGGAGGTATCAGCTGAAGTTATTGCCTCAAATGCTGGATATGCTGCCCCTGCGGCGGGAGAGGTCCCCTGTGGGACGCAGGGCAAAGCACCCACCTCCTGGCTTCCACGCTCCCCTCCGTCCTGGGATCTCCTGCATATCTGTAGCCGTGGGTGTGGGCTGGATTTTCACAGGCACAGGTGCGGAGCAGATTTCCACAACCTGAGGGTGGGGGCCAAATTTCTACAGCCACAGGTGTGGACCACGATTCCAACCCGCGTCCCCACCGCCGCAGGTGCGGTGTGTCTCCGCTCTGCTCCCTTCCTTCTTCCCCTGCTCGCCCAATTTTTCCCCACCTGCAAGTAATCCCTGTGCGAGTCTCTTCGCTGTTCTGCGTGATGAGCAGAGAGTCCTTTGATGGGTTATAAACTTCCCGTTTCTGATAAGATCGGACGGAGAACTCAAAAAGTGCGACCCGCTGCCACCATTCCCCAGTGTTATGTTTTTAAACTTACGAGAAACCTGTATTTTAGAGTACTTGTAAGATGTTTTTAATGAATATTTGAAGATGAAACACAGTTGTCGGAGTATATTTTGCCAAAGTATCAGAGTAAAACCATAACTGTCTGTAAATTACAAAAGGCTTAAAAATGGCCATGGTTAAAGGTCTGGTGAGAGTTTATATACATCCATATACACATAATGTAGTTGACTCAGTTTCCCATTCCAGTCTTAGTTAGCTGGACCATATGGAAATTCTTTCCTCCTCCACAAACCTTCTGCAATATACACAAACATGCAACTTACCTGTACCTTTCCATTTTTGTCTTATTTTTTCCTTTCTAATTTTGAAACAATCTTCTAGTTTAGGACAAAATTACTTTCCTTTTGCTTTATTTACCAAAATACCCTCAAAACAAAAACAACCCCATGTCCTTTATATCCTACCTTATCCAAAAAAACACATTCTATTTTCCTTTCCCTCAACAAAAATGCATCTTCGCACTTCATACCTTCTTCTGCTGAAAACATACATCCCATTTTCATGTACAGTCATTTGTTTTATCCTTTTGTCATGCGGGAGACCCTGCTTGCTGCGCCATGTGTCGTGCAGGGCATCCTGCGGGGTCTCTGCTCCGCTCCCCATACAAGAACGCAGGATATGGTGAGGCCAAAAAGAAACACCACGAGCCCATAGGTAGGGAGTCATACCACTATATTCTCTCTGGCGGCACTATACTCTCACTGGAGGCTGGATCCACACTGTCCATAAACCGCCATCCACACCATCTTCTTGCTATCCCCCATTTCTTCTCTCTCTCCTCTCTGCTAGTGTAGCCACAGCAGTTATATTGTGGCCAATGGCTCACTGGTTACAGCTGACGGCCAACTAGCCACAGCTGATGGCCATGCAATCACAGTTGGCCATTTACTACCTGAGCCAGCACCTGTCTATGTGAGGCCGAGAGCCTGGAAACTGCTTTCTGGGGCTCTGCCCCCACACTTTATTAATTTTTAGTAGTTTTGTAAAAAATCTAATTTCTTTATAACTCAACATTCTGCAAGGGAACTTACACAGCAGTCTGTATTTTAAAAAGGTCACTTTTTTATTCCCTTCAATCTCTGTGGATATTTTAGTTAATTTCTTGGTGTTTACATCTCAAAGACACGGTAAGAGTTACAGCTTTAAGAGACAGAGAAGGACTATGTTGTTCAGCATTCCCAGGACATGTCAGAATTTTACATAATTTTTAGAAAATGCATATTTAGAAAATAATATATCTACTATGTAAATATAACCAAAGGTTTAGCATCATTTATTTGACAGTGCTTCCCATATAATTAACATACCAAATAAGCCTAATTAGTTTAATTTTCCCCTTTTATAAAGAGAGAAATTGTCTTCGAAATGTTTCAGGGGCCTTCTGGAACACCCCAAAGTTATTCCTATGTCAATAAGACAATTTGGAATCTGATCTTGGGAGGTTTGTCAAACACATCAAGAGTTTTAAAACACTTCATAAAATACAATCATAGGTCAGTGTGGAACAATTCTTAATAGAACAATACTAAATTATGCATTTCACCAAAGTAACAAGAAAAGATTTTAAAGAGAAATACGTGAGGTTACATAGTTATAAGCAAATGTTCATAGTTTTTTTTTTTTGTTTAATTAAGAAGACTTGGTTTAGTTAGGCAATTAAAGACCTGATGATAAAAAACACTTAATCATTTAAACAAAACATAAATCTTTGTTTTCCACTGATAATTTCTTATTAAGAGTACCCCAATAATACAGGAAAATTTTGTGCTTTTAGCAGAGAAATAACATTAAATTTTAGCTCTACATAAGTATGTCATTGATGTTAAAGCTTAATTAATTTTTAAAAAGCCCTTATAATAACAATTGAAATTTAACCTGCTTAATTATAAGAGATAAAATTCTTTCTTTCTCTCTTCCCATTCTGAAATAACCAGAACAAACTCATTTTCATTTTCCTTAATGAAAGCATATCTCCATATCTCAGACTGATTAGCAGTCTTTAGCTAGACAAATTTGTGAATACATTTTGTAATCTCTACAAACATAGGTTTTTGACTGGCAAATATATTTCATCATTTTAGAACAAGGTGATTCCTTAACATAACATAAGACATTTTTATTAATAGACCCAAATATCTTTAGTTTTCCTATATTAAGAAGCCAAAAGTAGGTAAATTTAGATTCATTTAGCAATTAATGTTTCAGTATTTTACCTTATTTTGGAAATAAGATATTCAATGATTTTCATCTTTTCATTTAATGTAGTACATCTCTAAGGTCTCAAGTTACCAAAAGACTTTGGGGAACTATTTTTAAGTACACACACCATAAAACATTTATTGATGAGACGTTTCACCAAAATTCTTTTATTTTATTTACATCTATTTAATCTAGTAATTCTCAATAATTATACTTGGATTACTCATGAAAATTGTATGAGACATTAAAGTCAATTATTTTCCCCAGCTATTTTCTTGACAAACCCTGTAACAGAGATAACACGAACTTAACTTTTTGGAAACACAGATAAATAATATATTAAATTTGGTAAATCTAAAGACATGTCTGTTTTAATTAAAGCAACAAATTTAAATCAATTTTAATAATAAATATGTTTTCAGATCACATGATCCTAAAAAGCATTTGGGTTAGTTTCTGCTATATTTCTTAATTAATATAAGCACTTAATTTTTTAACCAGTTAAACAGAGCTCTTTATATAAACCAAGTCTAGTGATTTCCTTTGGAGGTAGACATACATACACATATATAAACAGACATAACCAGAGACCTGATAGTTTCATTAAAATAATTTTTTTTTTAGCCATGAGAAGGTACAATAAGACAAAACCCCCATTAGTTTATAACAGTTGGAATAATTTAAGTGCATTCATTCAGGTGGCTGAGGCTCTAAGATTTGTATTGGTCCTTGATAAACACTTTAGTTAAGGAGACAGTGGGTGCTGCTTAGGCAAAGGAACTCTTTTAGCTGCTCGTGTTTTTGAAAAAAGCTTTCTTCCCCACCTCCTGCCCTTTTTTATTTATTTAGTCTCAGGCAGTTGTAGGCTGTGTTTTCATTTCTGATTACCTGTTAGCAAGGCCTTGCAAGTCACTGAGGTTTATAAAACTCCTATTAGGCTTCTAATTTTGACAAATTTCTGATCATAGAGTTATGAAATTATTTTAAATAACTTGTCAGTTTTCAGGTAGGACAAACAGTAAGAAATTTTAAAGTACCTACTCAGATGGTCAAAAATTATTCATTTATTAGAAACTTCTGCTTATTAACCAGAGAATGCTTTCCATTGTCCCAGAGAGGTTTGGATTCCTTTCCTATGAAATCCTTTTCTTAAGACAAGCAACATAACAGAGAGAGACAAGAAAAGGAAACAAAAGAGCATGAAATAACCAAGTGAGTACTCATCCATCAGGAAACCCTGCAGAGCTACTCACATCCCAGGGCGCTTCTCACAAGCAAAAGCTGTGAAAAGCCACTCCTGATAAAAGAAAATTTCTTCCCACATAACTGCATTGGCATAGAATTAACCCCTGGTCATTCACAGAAGGTGCAAAGAATTCATGAGACGCTACAAAGTGGGAGAACAAGAAAGTTTTATTGAAATTCAGGCAGAGAGAGTTCTGGCAAAGGGAGTTTTGCCAGGGCAGTCTGAGACAGAGCTGCGGAGACAGAGCGGTAAGAGCGAGATGCAGGCAAACGGAGTTTAGCCAGGACAGAGTCCAACGGAGACAGCTGTGCTGATGAGAAGGAGTGCTGGGGTTTTATATTTTTCCATGAGGGATGTAGGGTGCCTGTCAGATTGCAGGGATCTGTCATTACAAATATCTCTCCTGGGAACTGTCCTATTCCCATCTATGATAGGTGTTTGTTAGTTTGCAGGGGGATGCCATTGTGATTGAGAACTGTTCTGTCCCCATCTATGATGGACGTCAGCTTGCAGGGAATTGCTGTTGTAATTGGGAACTGTACTGTTCCAATCTATGATGGATGTAAGGTGCTTGTCAGCTTGCAGGTGCAGTGATAGCCAGGGGAGTCAGAGCCAAATGATTAATGTTTCAGCTCATTCCTGCCACAGCTTACAAGCCCAGTCCTGTTAACTCTTAACTTGTCTCATCAGTAGCAAGCTTCTCTGACATTTCCCATATGTCAGCACCTGAGGCAATTGCCCCTACTCCTCCATGAGGGAAAAATCCCGTTCTTGAGGTGAAAAATCTCTCCTTGAGAGAAAAACCCACCTGACCTCAAATAAAAGTATTTGACCTCAACCAAAAAAGGAAGAAGGCTTGAATGTAAGAGGGCTTCACAGTCAGGGAGACAGCAGTCCATGGAGTCTGTGAGCACAAAAGAGCCTCTGTAGGTACCATACCTGGTTCCAGGGGACGCTGGACCATGAAGGTGAGGCCACTTTAGTCCCCTTCATAGTCACCAAGATATGTGAACCTAAAAATAAAAAGGCTTTCCAGGTGAGCAGCAACAAGCTTTATTTGAGATTTAAAAGAAAAGACTAACTCCTTGGGAAGCACTGATTCAGGCAGAAACCCAAATAATGTTCTGATTATGACACAAAGGCAATGGGCATTTATGAGAAAGGGAAGGGGAACAATTATATCAATAGATGGAAGGCATTTCTATTGGTGCAGATAATGTAATACAGTGATGTTAATTTTAAACGACTAAAAATTTTTTTCACTCTCATAGTCATCACATCCTCTTTCCTTTTATCTTTGTAAGCAGTTCTTTGGGGCACACACGTGGCTTTAGGCCCAGTGCAAAGGTTATTTTGCTGCTTTAACATTTCAAAGTTTTGAGGCATAAGACGTGCATAGCAGTTCCTCTGGGATGGCAGCTCCAGCTGTGTTTTAAGGTGACTCCATTTATTATTATTTTTTGAGAGGTGTTGTTGTCTTTCATGAAAGTATACTTTTCTGGATTTTTTAAACAATTCTATTTAAGCTAACATAGAATTCTTTTTATCGAAAGCTCTTAGAAATACAATATTGAAATAATCACTGCAATTAAAAAGAAATCCAAGGAAATATATTCCTGTGATTCAGTTATGAAAAAGAGACTCTAAAGCAACAGCAGTAAGCCTGGGAGCTGAACCAGAATCGTTTTGGGAATGGTCGTCAAGCAGGAGCTAGGAATGAAAACCCAAACAGGCCCCTGGGAGGGGAGAATGTGAAAGATGCCCTAAGTGGTGCATGAATGCCTCATGGGAAGTGGCTGGTGGGTTGGCTGTACAGTCAGAACTAAAAGAAAACAAAGCTGGAAAATTGAGAGGTGGAGAAGAGATGTGTTCATAGACCTCTTGCCGTGGGCAGAGTGGTGAAGGTACTGGTGTGCGTGTGGATGCCAGCAGAGGTCATCCCTGTGGTGGGGGCTGCTGGAACCCGGTGGGAGCGGTGTCTTGTTGGATGGTGTCACGTAGCCTCTCCCAGAACCCCAGGGCTTTCTCATGGGGACCCCGTATAAAACGACAACTGGGATGGAGCTTGTATGGGCACAGCAGTGTGGCTTTCCACTCACCCAAGCTGACCTGGCATCTGCCACTGCTGAGTGCCCAGCCTGCTAATGACAGCTTTTTAAAATTTTTTTGAAAAAAGAAATAAAATAAGTGAAATCAATTAAGAACAAAAGAGAGTTGTCTCAGATAAATACGTCACTGCAGGCATAGGAGAGATTTAAACAATCTTAAAACTATGAAGAACTTTATGTCAATGGAAAAGTCTTACTGCAAGGAAATAAGTCAAAGCAGTTGTAAAAATTCTGTTTCCCTTCAGAATATCCAGGATCTTTTACAGGTAAGTTCCACAAAACTTTTGAGGAGGGTTCATGATCTTATATAAAATAGTCAAAAGAATGGAGACCTACAGTGAAAGCCAAACAACTCCTTTTATTCGGCAGGGGTAACGCTGATCATAAAGCCAGGTAGGGGGAAATAAGAAGAAAGCATTCTGGGAAAATCGCCTTTCAGAAATTAGGTGTGAAAATCCTCAGAATAAAGCCATTATGTGGGTGTGTAAACTATATATAAAATATATGTGACAAAACTGGAGATTACAACTGTGACAGTCTTTGGAAAACACGGCTCAGAATTTATGTGCTATGTTTATTCAAGAAGGGCCAGCGTAGTGCTAAAAGGAGACGTGTGGGTAAAGAAGATCGTCAATCCTACTCTCAGAACATCCTGGATAACTCAACAAGTTAACCGTTCAAAACACGATAAATGGATGGAATTAATACAGACACAGAGCAGGAAGCTAATTGTTCATCACCTAAATATGATGCATTTACTGCTTTAGTGAAAGAAACGACAGATCCTTTCCATTGTGAAATTGAGGGATCCCAGGTAACATGTGATGTAACTTGATCTCCAAAGTGCATAGACACAGGTGCTATAATTATACTGGAATTGCAGATGCTGTGACTTTCTCTTTGTTACGTCTTGTGATGAACAAAGGCAGGTCTGTCAGAATGTATTGCAGCAGCCAAGGCTCCCTATGATCAGACATTAACTGCATATGACACTACACCAAGGTGGGCATTAACCCTAAGGCACGTGTAATGGGTGTTCCCTGTGTGGTTGTGATTGTACCTGCCCGGCTGTATTGGAAGATCACGTTTGTACCATTGCAAAAGTCCCTCCCCGGGGGTCCTTGTAGTGATGCAGCAGGATGTCAGGTGCCCTATGAAATGATTATGAAGCAAGTAAACAGTTCTATTTCTGGAATCCAGTGGGATAAAGATCAAAAGCCTCCTTATTATAACTATAAAGAGGCTGCTGGCCGTACCCATGACATGTGGTGTGATAACCCGTGAGCATGTCTTTAAAGGCAGCATATATACAGACATGTGGCTCACACGGCCTTGGCATGTGGCTCACACGGCCTTGGCATGTGGCTCACACGGCACTGGCGTGTGGCTTACACGGCATTGGCATGTGGCTTACACGGCACTGGCATGTGGCTTACATTGGCATGTGGCACTGGCATGTGGCTTACACGGCATTGACATGTGGCTTACACGGCACTGGCATGTGGCAGGCAAATGCTGGAGCTGCTATAGCCAAACAACAAACTGAAGAAATGTGGAAAGTCTTAAATCCAACCTGTACAAACATGAACAT
This sequence comes from Rhinolophus sinicus, assembly GCF_036562045.2. Classification (NCBI taxonomy): domain Eukaryota; kingdom Metazoa; phylum Chordata; class Mammalia; order Chiroptera; family Rhinolophidae; genus Rhinolophus; species Rhinolophus sinicus. The sequence goes on from NC_133755.1 coordinate 88,530,889, forward strand.
CTTCTGTCAAACTATTAAGATTTAGAATATTATCTGTATAAACAGATCTAGTTTCTCGAAGAGACAAAAAATATGTATTTTTTGTCATGTTGCTATATATTTTAGTTATTAATATACTCAAAAAGAGATTCTTTGTTTATATACTATATAAATATACTATAAAGCAATTAAATACCTTGACCAAGTTAGGTATCCCAAGAGTACAAGGACATTTAATCTTTAATTCATTTAATGCACTTCACCATTAAATTAAACGATAAAAATAGACAGGGATGATGGCACCTTAGTAAATGTAGAAATTACTGCAGATGAAATTCAAAGCTCCCTGTGACTCACTTCTCCAGTCATCTTCCACTTGAAGGACCCATGTGATTAGATTAGATTAGCCCCACCCCCATTGTGGGGGTGAAAGACTTGTACACTGAAAACCAGAAAAGACTGCTGAAAGTAATTTAAAAAGACACAAATAAATGGAAAGACATGGATTGGAAGACAGATGGTTAAGATGACAATATTACATAATGTGACCTATAAATTCAATGTAATCCCTATCAAAATCCCAACAGCATATAGGATCTTGGGAGACCCCGAATAGCCAAAACAATTTCAGAAAAGACGAACAAAGTTGAAGGTCTCAGAATCCTTCGTTTCAAAATGTATAAGAAAATTATAGGAATCAAACTGTGTGAGTGTCTGGCATAAAGGCAGAGCTATAGACCAGTGGACTGGAATAGAAAGCCCAGAAATAAACTCTTGCATACACAGTGTTCTGGACAAAATTGTGTCCCCCAAATTCTTATGTTGATGCTTTAAACCCCAATGGGACTGTATTTGGAGATCGGACCTTTAGGGAGGTCATAAAACTTACATGAGGTCATAAGGGTGGGATTCTAATCCCACAGAATTGGTGTCCTTATCAGAGGAAGAGGCCGTCATTCTCTAATGCCAGCGCCACCTCACCGAGCTCCAGCCTCAGTAGGAGTAAGATCTCTATACCATGGCTCATACAAAGCAGACTGCCTACAAATCGACGCATGGGAAAGCATGGAGGCCAGGGGAAAGCATGGAGGAAGCCACTGGCCATAAAAGCTGCTCTCAAGAGTGTGCCCTCTACTGGTGGAGGGAAGAAACCTCATCATTACAGGCCGGGTACCATAGCATTCCGTTAAATTGGATATTATCAGAGGTTCACTGAATTTCTGATTCACAAACTTCCCTTCCAGCGGCTGGTGCGAGAAATTGCTCAGGACTTCACAACAGATCTTTCCTTGCAGAGTGCAGGAGGCAAGTGAGGCCCATCTGATTGGTCTCTGTGAAGACACCTGTCCGCTGTCCATGCCAAACGTGTAACAATTACACCAAAGGATACCCAGCTAGCACACTGCGTACATGGAGAACGAGCTTCAGAATCCACTATGATGGGAAAAATCATTCTTAAAAAGGAAAAAAAATCTTTTCTTTCTGTCATTGGTAGTTCTGAACTTAAGATATTTTTTCTGCATCGGGTTATGATCACATGTGGAAAAATGGGGGTAGAAATCAGGTATTGGCAGTTTTTCCGTTTTTATGTGTGTGTGAATTTTTAATATAAATGCAGGGACATAAAAAAGTATTAATGCAAGTCAAAATCTTTCCGTGAGCAAGTTTCAGCAGAGCAACTTTGTAACAATTATAGAAAAACCTGTTAATTTTTTCTGCACAATGCCAGCATTTGGATTTTTTAAAACAAGTAAATTTCTTATTGCTGCCAACTAAATGGTGTTTGTAGCATTTTTATCATACAGTAGATTCCATCCATTTACTATACTTTTCTGAGTTGTCCTACATGCAAGTACATGTTTTTAATGTTGTCTGTTTCTGTGCTGCTCCTATAAGTGTGCTATTAAAATACACTAAACTATTTTTTTTTTAAAGAAGAGGAGGAGACACCTGAGAGCTCTTTCTCTCTCCACCTATGCACAGAAGAAAGGCCATGTGAGGGCAGAGAGAGAAGGAGGCCGTCTGTAAGCCAGGAAGAGAGCTCTCACCAGAAACTGAATTTACTGGCACTTTGATCCTGAATTTCTAGCCTTCAGAGCTGTGAGGAAATAACTGTCTGCTATTTAAACCACCCAGTCTGTGCCATTTGTTATGGTAGCTTGAGCAGACTAATACATATGGTGAAACGATTTTCAACAAGGGTGACAAGACCATTCAATGGGGTAGAGGACAGACACTCTTTTCAAAAAATTGTGCTGGGATAACTGGTTATCCACATGCAAAAGAATGAAGTTTGATCCTTACTTTACACGGTGAAAAATTAACTCAATGTGGGTCAAAGACCTGAAGTAAGAGTTGAAGCTATAAAACTCTTAGAAGAAATCATAGAGGAAAAGCTTCATGACACTGGATTTGGCAATGGTATTCTTGTATATGAAATCAAAAGCACAGAACAACAACAAATACTAAAAGAAAAAGTATGTAAATTAGAGCACATCGAAATAAAAAACTTCTGTGCATCAAAGGACATAATCAATAGAGTGAAAAGGCAACCCATAGAACAGGAGAAAATGTTTCCAAATCATGTATACGATAAGTTTTAGTATTCAGAATATATAAAGAACTTCTATAACTCAACAAAAACAACCTGATGTATAAGCAAAGAACTCAAATAGACATTTTACTAAAGAATATATACAAATGACCAATGAGGACATGAAAAGATGCTCCACATCACTAAGCATTATTGAAATTAAAATAGAAAACACAATGAGGTATCACCTCACACCCATTAGGAAGGCTACTATCAAAAAAAGAAAATATATACTGGGGCGGATATGGAGAAATTGGAACTTTTGGAGATGTAAAATAGTACTGCTGTGGTGAAAAAAACAGAATGGTAGTTCCTCAAAAACTTAGAATTAAAAAAACCTTAGAATTAAAATAGAATTATCAAATGATACAGCAACTCCACTTCTGGGTATATACCCAAAAGAATTGAAAGCAGGGTGTCCAAGAGATATTTGTACAACAATGTTCATAGCCAAAATGTGGAAGGAACCCAAGTGTCCATCAACAGATGAATGGATAAAATGTGGTATGTACATACCACAGCAATATTACACAGCCTTAAAAAAGAAGGAAATTTTCAACAACATGGATGAACCTTGAGAACATTACGCTAAGTCAGAGAAAACAGTCAAAAAAGACAAATGCTGTTTGATTCCACTTCTATGAAGTACCTAGAGCAGTCACTTCAGAGATAGAAAGTAGAACGATAAGACAACATCAAGTGTAAAAAAGCAAGGGACTGGGAACCCATCTGAAGAAATAATGACTGAAACTTTCCTAATTTGGTGAAGGAAATAGACATAAAAGCCCAGGAAGTGCAGAGAGTCCCAGAAAAGATGAACTCAAATAGGCCCACTCCAAGTCACATTATAATTAAAATGAAAGAATCTTAAAGCAGCAAGAGAAAGGCAATGAGTTACTTATAGAGTTACTCCCATAAGATTGTCAGCTGATTTCTGAACAGAAATTTTGCAGGCCAGAAGGGATTGGTATGAAATGTTCAAAGTGATAAATAGTAAGGACTTGGAGTACCAAGAGTACTCCACCCAGCAAGGCTATACTTGAAATAGGACAAAGAAGGACAAAGAGTTTCCAAGACAAGAAAAATTAAAGGAGTTCATCAGCACCAAACCAGTATTACAAAGAATGTTAGAGGGACTACTTTAAGACTATATATATATATATATATATATATATATATATATATGAATATAAATATATTAATATATAGTATTCATATATATAATCAAATGGCAATAACTACATATCCATCAACAATTACTTTCAATGTAAATGGATTAAATGATCCACTCAAAAGACATAGGAGGGCTGAATGGATAAGAAAACAAAACCCTTACATATGCTGCCTACAAGACACTCACTTCAGATCAAAGGACACACACAGACTGAAACTAAAGAAACAGAAAAAATATATTTCACGAAAATAGAAACAAACAAACGATATAATCTGGAGTAGCTATACTTATACCAACAAATGATATAAGTATCAAAACAAAGACTATAAAAAGAGACAAAGAAGGACACAGCAATCCCACTTCTGGGTATTTATCTAAAGAAACCCAAAATGCTACTTTGAGGGGACATGTGCATCCATATGTTCATTGCAGCATTGTTTACAATGGCCAAGATGTAGAGGCAGTCTGGGTGTCTGTCGATGGATTAATGGATATAGAGGAGGTGGTACATATATACAAAGGAATATTGCTCACTCATGCAATGGAATGGGTTTTTTCTATCTGTGGCAGCAGGGATGGACCTGGAGGGTATGCTGATTGGAGAATGTCAAATTAGAAAGAGAGATGAAATATGATTTCACTTATATGTGGAATCTAAAGAACAAAATAAACAAACAAAACAGAAACTCATAGATATAGAGAATATGTTGATGGTTGCCAGATGGGAGGTGGGTTGAGGGCATAGGTTAAAAAGGGGAAGAAATTTAAGAAGTACAAATTGGTTCTTATAAAGTAGTCATGGGGAGGTAGGATATAGCATAAGGAATATAGTCAATAATACTGTAATTACTATGTATGTATCTGATGAATACTAGATTTATTGGGTGATAGATGGGAGGGAGTTGGGGAGTAGGGTGAAAAAGGTGAAGGGATTAAGAAGTACAAACTGGTAGTTACAAAATAATCATGGGGATGTAAAGTAAAGCATAAGGAATATAGTCAATAACATGGTAATAACTATGTATAGTGCCAGGTGAGTACTAGACCAGTCAGGGGGATCACTTTTTTTTTTTAAACTTTCTTTTATTGGGGGAATATTAGGGAACAGTGTGTTTCTCCAGGGCCCATCAGCTCCAAGTAGCTGTCCTTCAATCTAGTTGTGAAGGGTACAGCTTATTGTCCCATGTGGGAATTGAATTGGCAACCCTGTCGTTCAGAGCTTGCGCTCTAACCAACTGAGCCATCCAGCCACCCCTTAAATTATATAAATGTCTAACTGCTATGCTGTACACCTGATATTAATATAAAATAATAATACAAGAGAAAAACGTATTCTACAATACCACCAATATGGCATTCTGGAGAAGGTAAAACTATGGAGACAGTAAAAAGAGCAGTGGTTGCCAGGAGTTAGGGGAAAGGGAAGGATACATAGGCAGAACACAGAAAAATATTAGGGCAGTGAAACTATTCTGTAAATGGTGGACACATGTCATTATATACTTGTCCAAATCCATAGAATGTACAACACCAGGAGTGAATTCTAATGTAAATTATGGACTTTGCGTGATAATGATGTATCAACGTACATTCATCATTTGTAACAAATGTAGCACTCTGGTGTGAAATCTCTGAGTGTAATTGTGGATGTCTCTATTTCCCTTTGTAATTCTATCCATTTTTGCTTCATGTATTTTGAAACTCTATAGTAGGTGTTTAGCATTCTTATAAATGTTTAGTGATGGTGGGGGAGGCTGTGGATACGTAAAGGCAGGAGGTTTATGTCTTCCTTGTACTTTCCACTCAATTTTTATGTGAACCTAAACTGATCTAAAAAATAAAGTCTATAAAAATTGGGGGGGGGGGGGAGATAATTAACAGAGGAAAAAAAAGAATACTAAATATTCTATTCATATTTATTTTAGTTTTACATAAGGAAAATTAGCAATGTGAAGCTTATTTAAGAAAAAATTATGTGAACTATAAAAAAGGAAGTGAAATAATCTTTTCACACATACAAAAGCTGAAAGAATTCATCATCAGTAGATCTGTATTACATAAAAGTTAAAGGAAGTGCTCAGGCAGAAGAAAAATGGAATCAGATAGAAATCTGGAACTACACAAAGGAATGAACAGCCTGGAAATGGTAAAAACATGGATAAATACATGATATTTTTCTTGTCATTTAAAGCTCTATAAGAGATAATTTAAGCAAAAATAACAATGTAGGTAGAGATTTATAACATAAAAGCAAAACATATGATAGGTAACAATTGCACAAATAGGAGAGGAAAGTTGGAAGTTTACTATCATAAGGTTCTTGTACTATATATGAAGTGGCATAATATCATCTGAAAGTAGACTGTGATAAGTTATCAATAATTCATAGAATAAATAGACAAAAAATTAGAAAAGATGTTACATTTAAAGAACACTATCAACTAACTTAATCTAACTGACATTTATAGAACATTGCAGTCAAAAATAGCAGAATAAATATTCTTTCCAGATGGATATGGAACATTTATCAAGATAGAATGTACTCTGGACCATAAAACGATTTTCAATAAATTTAAAATGATTCAGATCATGCAACATATGTTTTCTGATCATACTAAAATTAAATTAGAAATCAATGTCAGAAAGATTTCTGGAAAATCTCCAAACAAAGTAGCACTTTATAAATAAATATAGATCAAAGAAGAAATCAAGAGGAAATTATATTTGACTAAAAATGAAACACAACACATCAAAATTTCTTTAGAAACAAGAAAGATCTTAAATCCATGACCTTAGCTTCTACCTTAAGAAAGTATAGAAAGAAGAGCAAATTTAACTCAAAGTAAGTAGAAGAAAATAATAAATATCAGAGCAGAAGTCAATGGAGATGGAGACATAAGATAGAAAAATAATAGATAAAATCAATGAAACCCAAAACTGGTTTCATTAAAAACTTATAAACCTCTAGTCAGACTAATGAGAGAGAGAGAGAGAGAGAGAGAGAGAGAGAGAGAGAGAGAACACAAATGGACATCAGAAATGAGAGCAATGACTTCACTATACATTCTACAGATATTAGAAGGATAACAAGAGAATATTATGAACAGCTTTTATAATAAACTTGACCACTTAGATAAAATAATAAAAGACACAAACTAC
>NC_133755.1:88537893-88633360 GCF_036562045.2 Rhinolophus sinicus
TTGATTATTGTAGCCCTGTAGTACAAGCCAAAGTCAGGAAGTGTGATACCTCCATTATTGTTCTTTTTCTTAAGATTGCTTTGGCTATTCGGGGTCTTTTGTGGTTCCAAACAAATCTGATGATTTTTGTTCTATTTCTTTAAAATATGCCATTGGGATTTTGATGGGGATTGCATTGAATCTGTATATTGCTTTGGGTAATATGGCCATTTTAACTATGTTGATTCTTCCAATCCATGAGCACGGAATGTCTTTCCATTTCTTTGTGTCTTCTTCAATTTCTTTCAAAAATGTCTTATAGTTTTCAGCATATAGGTCTTTCACATCCTTGGTTAAGTTTATTCCTAGGTATTTTATTCTTTTTGCTGCAATTGCAAAAGGAATTGTTTTTTGTATTTCTTTTTTGAGATTTCATTGTTAATATATAGGAAGGCAATGGACTTTTGTGCGTTGATTTTGTAGCCGGCAACTTTACTGTATTCGTTGATTGTTTCTAATAGCTTTTTGGTGGAGTCTTTAGGGTTTTCTATATATAGCATCATGTCATCTGCAAGAGTGATAATTTAACTTCTTCATTCCCAATTTGGATGCCTTTTATTTCTTTCTCTTGCCTGATTGCTCTGGCAAGGACTTTAACACTATGTTGAAAAGCAGAGGTGATAGGGGACATCCCTGTCGTGTTCCTGAACGTAGAGCAAAGGGCTTCAGTTTTCTCCATTAATTATGAGATTAGCAGAGGGCTTGTCATATATGGCCTTTATTATGTTAAGGTATTTTCCTTCTATACCCATTTTATTAAGTGTTTTAATCATAAATGGATGTTGTATCTTGTCAAATGCTTTTTCTGCATCAATTGATATAATCATATGATTTTTGTCCTTTATTTTGTTTATGTGATGTATCACATTGATGGATTTTCCTATGTTGAACCATCCTTGTGCCCGGGGATGAACCCCACTTGGTCGTGATGAATAATCTTTTTAATGCATTGTTGTATTCGATTTGCTAGAATTTTATTTAGGATTTTTGCATCGGTATTCATCAGAGATATTGGTCTGTAGTTTTCTTTTTTTGTGCTGTCCTTACCAGGTTTTGGTATCAGGGTAATGTTGGCCTCATAAAATGAGTTAGGGAGTACTGTCTCTTCTTCAATTTTTTGGAAGAGTTTGAGCAGGATTGGTATTAGATCCTCTTTGAAGGTTTGGTAGAATTCACTAGTGAAGCCATCTGGTCCCGGACTTTTGCTTTTGGGAAGGTTTTGGATGACTGATTCAATTTCGTTACTGGTGATTGGTCTGTTTAGATTTTCCAGTTCTTCATGGTTCAGCCTTGGAAGGCTATATGTTTCTAAGAACTTGTCCATTTCTTCTAGGTTGTTGAATTTGGTGGCATATAGTCCTTCATAGTATTCTTGGATGATCCTTTGTATTTCTGTGGTGTCCGTGATAACTTCCCTTTTCGTTTCTGATTTTGTTAATCAGTGTCTTCTCTCTTTTATCTTAGTAAGTCTAGCCAAGGGTTTGTCAATTTTGTTAATCTTTTCAAAGAACCAGCTCTTTGTCACATTAATTTTTCTATTGTCTTTTTGTTCTCTATTTCATTTAGTTCTGCTCTAATTTTGTTATTTCCTTTCTTCTGCTGACCTTGGGTTTTACTTGTTCTTCTTTTTCTAGTTCTTTAAGGTGTAACATGAGGTTATTTATTTGGGAGTTTTCTTGTTTCTTGAGATAGGCCTGTAATGAGATAAATTTCCCTCTTAAAACTGCTTTCGCTGCATCCCAAAAATTTTGGTAGGATGTATTTTCATTGTCATTTGTTTCTATGTATCTTTTGATCTCTCCTCTAATTTCTTCTTTGACCCAGTCCTTCTTTAAAAGTATGTTGTTTAATCTCCATGTATTTGTGTTTTTCCGCTTTCTTTTTGCAGTTGATATCAATTTCAAAGCCTTGTGATCAGAGAATATGCATGGTATGATTTCAATCTTCTTAAATTTGTTGAGACTGATTTTATGTCCCAATATATGGTCTATCCTTGAGAATGTTCCATGTACACTAGAAAAGAATGTATAGTCTGATGTTTTAGGATGAAGTGCTCTATAAATGTCAATTATGTCCATTTCATCTAATGTGTCATTTAGGGCTGCTTTTTCGTTATTTATTTTCTGTTTGGATGATCTATCCATAGCTGTCAATGATGTATTTAAGTCCCCTAGTATAATTGTGTTTTGGTCAATTTCTCCCTTTAGTTCTGTTAGTAGTTGCTTGGTGTATTTGGTGCTCCCTGATTGGGGGCATAAATATTGATGACTGTTATGTCTTCTTGTTGTACAGTCCCTTCACCATTATGAAATGTCCATCTTTGTCTCTTGTTATCTTTTTCACCTTGAAGTCTGTTTCATCTGATATCATTATGGCTACACCTGATTTTCTCTGGGTACCATTTGCTTGGAGTGTCAATTTCCACCCTTTCACTTTGAGTCTATGCTTGTCCTTGTAGCTGAGATGTGTCTCTTGGAGACAGCATATGGTTGGGTTTAGTTTTTGATCCAATCTGCTACTCTGTGCCTTTTTATTGGTGAGTTCAGTCCATTTACATTTAGGGTGATTATTGATATGTGAGGATTTCCTGTCATTCTATCTTTAGTTTTCTGGTAAGGCTGTGTCTCCATTGTTTCTTTGCCTTTTGTTGTTGTCTATTATTTCTGTGTGGTGGTATTCTATGATGTTTCCCTCTGTTTCTTCTTTTATTTCAGTATATATTTCAGTTCTGGATTTTTTTGAGTGGTTACCCTTAAGTTTATGTAAAAGAAAGTTTGATATTTAGAGTATTCCATTTTCTTCAGCACGCTTACTTTCTCCATTCCCATATTCGGTTCAGGCCTTTACTCTCCCCGTTTTTATGTTTTGGTTGCCACAAATTGTCCCTGTTGATGGTGGTCGAATAGCCTCCTTTAGTATTTCTTGTAGTGCAGGTCGTGTATTAGAAAATTCCCTCAGCTTCTGTATGTCTGGAAAGGTCTTTATTCCTCCTTCATATCTAAAGGATATCTTTGCTGGATATATTATTCTTGGCTCATGATTTCTCTCTTTCAATAGTTTGAATATTTGGTTCCACTCCCTCCTGGCTTGTAGAGTTTCTGCTGAAAAATCTGATGATAATCTAATGGGCTTTCCTTTGTAAGTTACCGTCTTCTTTTCCCTGGCTGCCTTGAGGATTCTTTCTTTGTCGTTGATTTTAGACAGCTTCAATACAATGTGCCTTGGAGAAGGCCTGTTGGGATTGAGGTAACTAGGTGTTCTATTTGCTTCTTGGATTCGAGGGTCCAGTTCTGTCCACAAGTTTGGGAAGTTCTCATCGACAATTTGTTTGAATATATTCTCTGTTCCTTCTCTCTTTCTTCTCCTTCTGGTATGCCCATTATTCTTATATTGCTCTTTCTGATGGAGTCAGAAAGTTCTTGTAGAGTTCTTTCATTTCTTTTAAGTCTCAAGTCTCTTTCTTCTTCCATCTGTGTCATTTCCAGGTTTCTATCTTCGATGTCACTGATTCTTTCCTCCATCTGGTCAACTCTACTACCTAAGCTGGTTATTTCATTCTTAATTTCTTCTATTGAGTTCTTAATCTCCAGAAATTCTATTTGGTTCTTTTTTAAAATTTCAATCTCTTTCGTAAAATGCTCATGCTGTTCTTTGATTGAGTTTCTGAGTTCATTTAACTGCCTATCTGTGTTTTCTTGTATCTCGTTGAGTTTTTTCAGAACTGCAATCTTGAATTCTCTGTCATTTAAGTCACATATTTCTGTATCTTTAAGTGCCTTTTCTGGAGACTTTCACTTTCTTTCTGAGCTGTCTTGTTGCCTTGGTTATTCATTGCAATTACTGATTTACTATTTATCTTCCTAGACATCTACTGGAGTGGCTTCTGCAACAGGTTGACTGGAAGAGGTCTTTCTTTTGTTTTCCAGTACTTATTGGTAGAATGTTTTATTTTTTCTCGACTGCAGCCTTTTTTTTTCTCTCTCACACGGTAGTGCTATGTTTTCTCTGCACTATTCCAACTTCTCACACAATGGGGGGATTCCCTGGGAGACGGGCTTCTCCTCTGTTTATAGTTCGTCTAGGTCACAGGGCGCAGTGTCCCGGTGGGTATGCGGAGAGCTTTTGATGTTCCAAAGCTCTTCCAGCTCCTGATTCAGAGCCCGTATGTTTCAGCAGTTCTGTTTGCTCCTGCAGGGATCTGCCCAGGTAGGTGGGGTCAGGGGCGGAGTGAGTTGTGAGAGGTGGCTCAGAGCAATGGCGGCAACCACCACCACAGCCGGTCCTGCTTCCACAGCTCCCTCCCCTTTGCCGCAACTAGTTGGGCTGCGAATCCTTGTCTGCTGTCCACAGTTTTCAGAACAGCAAATATTCTGTTCTTTTGATCTGACACTGCTACTGTTTCGCTTCTAGCACCGGGCAGGTGGGGGCGGGGCGAGCTCTGGGAGGGAGGGGGCGGCTAGTCTCAGTGCCTAAGGCTCCGTTCTCTGCTCGGCAGTGCGGGCTTAAACCACCATTTTCAGCCTTTTTCCCTCAGTCTTTTCTCCGAGGTCTCTGCTGTGAGCGTTGGGTTCAGCCGTGTTATATGCTGTCCCCTCAGCCCTGTGGGCCATAAGCGGAGCCCTAGCAGTCCGAGCTCTTCCCTCTCTCGCAGCTGCAGTAGTTCCGGGAAGCAGCGAGCTCGGCGCACTGAGCTGGGTCTGCGTCCTGCGCCTGCCGGGCTCTGTCTCCGCACTTCTCCCTTCCCTCCTCCTCCCCCGCTCACGCGATTCTCCCACCTGTAGGTGATTTCGGTAGTCGGTCTCTTCGTCTTGCCTGTCTGCTGTGCAGGGAGTCCTTTGTGGAGTTTTTGTTGTTCGATTCGTTGTAAATTCCAGGGGAGCTTTACAGAGGCTCACCTCACGCCGCCATTTTGATGATGTCTCACAATCGATCATTTATCTCTTTAACTTTGTTTATTGTGCTTCCTTATATAGAACATCCTGATTTTTACGTAGTCAAATCTGTCCATTTGACACTTTAATAATTTAACAAATTTGACATTAATTTAATAATTTAATAGTTTAATAAATTTGACATTTATTTATTGCACTCCTAATATGTGGCAGGGAATAAAGTGACTAAGATGACAGACTTTGGCCCTGCCCTTGTGGCTCCTCCCACCTAGTGGGGGTGAGGGTGGCTCAGAAACAAGTAAATAAGTCACTGCAATGTGTGAGAGGGACACGAAGGAAATAATTTCCTCCTTTATGGCTTTTGGATCTGATATCTTGCTTAGGAAGTCTTTCCTTCCCCACCCCAATATTATAAAAGAGACTCTCCCATGTTTTCTTCTAATACTCCCGTGGGTTTGGTTTTACATTTACCTTTTTAAATTTCATTAGTAATTTATTTTCCTGTCGGTAGGGGTTGAGATTTACAGTTACTGTTCTAACTGGATAGTTTTTGTTTCAACACCATTTATAAGGAGCACATCCTTTCTTCACTGATGTGAAATCCCTCCTCATAATGTAACATAAATTCCTTTACTTCTGTGGCTCTACTTATTTCTATTCTATTTATCTCCATTTCTATGCAAGTATCACATGGCTTGGATTTTTGAGCTTTATAGTGTGTTTTATTATTAGTCCTGGACCAGTCACTTCCATCACCCTTTCTAAAAACTTGTCTTGGCTCTTCTTCCAGATGGACTTTAGAGTCAACTTGCCAAATTCAAGAGATAGGGAACCCTTTAGCATTTTTATTAGAGTTGCAGTAAATTTACAAATTAAGTTTTGTGGTGTGTTTTTTTTTATAGTAGCTTTATTGAGATGTAATTAATATACCATACAATTCACCCATACAAATGTACAATTCAGTAGCTTTTAGTATATAGAGTTGTGTAAGCATCTCCACAATTTTAGAATATTTTTATCACCCCAAAATAACCTCTGTACCCTATAGCCATCAGCCCCAAGACCCTCATCCCCTCTGCCCCCAGGCAGTTGCTAATCTACTTTATGTCTCTTTGGATTTGCCTTTTCTGGATATTTCATAAAATGGAATCATACTATATGTGGTCTTTTGTGTCTGGCTTCTTTCACTTAACATAATTTTTTATTATCAGACTGTGTTGCCTCCAGTGCAACACGGGCAGTGAGGGTGCGAGAAGGGGCGGTTTGGGTTAAGTTTTTAAGAAAGAAACAGAGACTTAATGTAGTTAAATCCCTCCGAAGGCCAGGGGTCTCTCAGTCACAGAGGACTGGAGCCCAGAATAAGGCCGACTGAAGGTTTTTATTGATAGGTATACAAAAACAAGAAAGTAACGTTTCTTACACGGTCTGTGAGACTCATACATCATAGCAGAAAAATGTTTATTCCAATCACCCTTTGTCTGTCAACAGTCGAAGGAAAAGGTCCCATGATGTCTTAAGGTATGTACCTTCTCAGGGTCAAGTCTCTCATATTGTAACAGCTGCGTTGAGATAAGTGAGAGAACTGATCTTTGTTGTCTTTATGACTTCTCTCACAAACAGGTGCCAGGGAAAAGCCAGAGCCAGCAACAGCTTTCCCAGGCAGGGGGAAGAGGAGGCAAGGCCCCTTCCCATATTCTTCTAAGGCAGCTCATTGGGGGTCCCCACTCGGTTCCACCTGGCTTAGGTTGTATCTCCCGTGAGATAGCTTACCCATCTTTGGCTGCAAACCATCTTTTTGGGACCAGACAGAGAGACATAAGGTGTAAACACAAGGATGGAACAGAGTCCCAGAAAGGCACAGTCTCACAGACTCTTCTTTCCTTAAGGAAAGACACGGGGGTCAGTTGACTAGGCTGTTGTGTGACTACAAGACTATCTCTTCTAAACATAGTCATTACACAGCACTTCCAACAGGAGAATCTGAGGGTAAGCTCTGACATAGTCTTTAGAAGACAGGTTTGAGATTTAGGATTCTAGCACATAGAAGTTCAGCGTTTGGTATCATCCTCCACACAGAGTACATGGTTTTTAGTCTACTTTTTAAGGTAAAGACAGATAAATCCCAAATGGTCTTGGCATTTAGAACAATGTTAATGGTTTATCTGTTAATTTACCCCTTCAGCCGTGTGATTCTTTGCATTCAAGTTGGATACTCTGTTTGATGAATAACGGGCCACCTCTTAAAGATGCAGAGTCTTCCAGAGCACACAGGTGTGGCTAAAACATCAGGAATGGACAATTACAAGTCTCAGTAAGGCTGATTTAGCCACCTCCAGATGTCTCACCTAAGAATGTCCGTGTACAGTTAGTACATGGAGAATACCTCTGAGCCTCTGCTGTGGTTATCAGGCTTGATGGAGGGTTCACAACAGAATAATAATAGCTACCGTTTATTTATTCACACAAGAATGTTTACCATGTGTGGGCGAAAGCCTTCTTAGTCATTATTTTATTTAATCCTCATAATACTGTGAAGTAGGTACTATCATTATCCCCATTTTGTAGATAAACAAACTGAGGATTCGAGAGGTTAAATAACTTGCCCAAAGTCAGATGACCAAAAAGTTTGGGAGCCATTATTTAAATACAATTCGCTTAGCATATTTGTAAGTTTCATCCGTGTTGTAGCATGTGTCAGTACTTCATTCCTTTTTAAGGTCAAATATTTCACTGAATGGATATACCACACTTTATCTGCTCATCTGTTGATGGTCATAAATTAAGTTTCAAAGGAACAAGTCATACAGACTTCTCTCCAGCCCCAAGGTCTTTCTTGAACATAGATACAACATTGTGTGTGACCTTCAAGAATAACTCTCTTGTCTGAATAACAACACTTCTTTCTCCCGCTTCTCTCATGGCGTCGCATCCTAACAGGGCAGCTGCTATGACCTTTCTGATGGGACGCTCCCTCATACAGGAGGCCCCAGGTATCCTTGCCCATGGAACAGGCCAGGCGTTGCCCTCGGCATCCTGGGCTGTCTCAGCGGGCAGCCTCCACCTCCGCCCCATCGCACTGAGCTATAACGTGGAGGACCTGCCCTTGTAAAGCCGTGGGATCCTCATGTCACTGGGCCACCGGCCTCTCTCCCACGTCCTCCCTCCTCTGTTCCCTGTCATTTTATAAATTCGTACCTGAGCTTGCTTTATGCTTTGTGTTATGTTTTTTGTAAAATAGTTGAAAATAGGGAGATCCAGTGAGTGCCCTCTGAGTTGGCAGAGAAGTTTTCTCTGGCTAGTCCAGCCCCCACGCGGCTTCTGCTGCAGCCAGCTGTTCACAGAGAGGTGGGTCCGCTATGGGTAAGCCCGCTGTCTGGGTCCAGGGGTGACAGTGCTAGAGGGTCACCCCTGGGGAGATACGGTCTCTGGGCTGCGATCCCTGGGACTGCAGAATACCTCTAGTCTCTGATCTCCAAAACCTTTTGGGCATAGATGATATTATTGATCTATTTAAGTGACACATGGGAGGAAATCATGTAGAAGAGTGAGGCAGGTCACATGTCCTATTCTCAAAAGAAGAGTGGTGCCTGGTGATTTCAGTACAAATGAAACACTGAGTATCAAACAACTCTCCCTCTTCCCGTCCACATGAAGCAGTTCAGTAGGGTTTTCATTTCCGCTTCTATTAGAAGCACATTGGCACACAAAGCACAAAGGCTTTCCCATTCCTCTGACCCATGTATCCAGTTCCCTGTGTGACATTTCCACTTTTCATGGACAATCAGGATTGGCTGTATGTGACAGGGAACCCCAAATACCTGAAGTATCTTAAGCAAGAGAGAAAAGCTTATTTCTCTCACATGAAAAGTCAAGAGGTAATGAGTGCAGGGCTGTGTGCTGCTCCGGTATGTCAGGGCCCAGACTCCTTCCTCCTGTTCCTCTGCCATTCTCAGGGTGTGGTTTCCCTCTCATGGTCCACAATAGCTGTGTGCTCTGCCATCACATCTGTATTCCAGCCAGTATGAAGGAGGAAAGGGAGAAAGGCATACTCCTTCCGTTTAAGGACACTTCTGAAGTGCATGATGCTTGGGTTTGAATCTCTGTCTGAACTCAGTCTTACGGTCATAACTGTCTGCAAGTGAGGCTGGAAAACATAGTCTGTATCCCAAGTGGTCAGTACCCTCAGGGTCCTACCAACAGGGAGGAAGGGGCACAGTTATGTGTGGACAGCTGGCATCCTTGCCACCCTCAGGCTCCTGAGACGCAGTGTTTGACTGACTCCTCCCCACACACAGCCACCCTTTTCTCTCAGCAGCATTTCCTGTCACCTAAGTCGGAAATGCCAAGAATGAGTCCTTTGTCTCACGCTTCCATACCCAATCAGGTACAAAGCTCTGATGATTTTATGTCCTAAACATTCCTTGAAATTGCTTCCCTCTCCATTCATCCTACGACTGTCCTAGGTCAGGCCTGGGTTGCTGAAATGGCCAGGTGTGTTTTCCCACGTCTGATTCTGTCCCCTTCTAACCTATCTTCACACCATTTAAACACAGACTTGCCCTCTGCTCCTCCGCTTACACCCTTCAGTAGCATCTCATCACCCACAGGTTCAAATGTCCAGGTTCTCTGGCATGTTGTGTGATCTCCGCCCTGCCTCACCCCTGGCACTCAGGGATCCAGAATGGACATTTTTCATCGACAGCCTCGTCCTGCTCCATCCCTTTATCCCCAGGCTAATCCTTGTGCGTCCTTAAGGCTCCCCTAAGCCGGGGCTTCCCCCTGCCCCCCACCCCTGTCGTACTCTTACCCTGACCCTGTGCATTTCTTCTGTAGCACTTGTGTTTCCTTCCGCCCTCTGCCACAAGACTGTGTGATTCTCTGAGGCCAGAGACTATGTTAAACACCTTTATGTTCCCAGCGCCTTCATTTTTGGTGACCAAAATACACATTCCACACGTCTAGATGAATGAGAGAACAAGCAGTTCATGAGATCTTGGCAAGATATGTAGGAATTCGGCTTTGCTGGGCGTGGCCACTGGAGGGCAGTGAATTACAGTGTTTGATACTGGGCTGAGTTGGCCAAAGTTCTCTCTCCGAAGGGAAGGAGATGGAGGGCTACCTGCTCATCAGCGAGTATTTACTGAGCCCGACGCTGTGCTGGGCACTGCTCTGGGCATTGAGGGCACCACCATAAACAAAGTGACAAAAATCTCTGTCTTTTCCTTCTAGTTATTTATTCAAGGAAAATGAAAGGTAATAGGCCTCCAAAGATGTATCAGGATTTCCATAGCAACTTTATTCCTATAGACAAAAATTGTAAACAACCCAAATATCTGCTAATAGGAAAATGGATGTTCATACACTGGACTAGTCTCAGCCATAAGAAACGGCAAACTACTGATTGGGCAACAACACAGGAGAAACTACTTTAAAAACCATTCTGTTGAACAAAAGAAGCCAAATGTCAAAAAAGTCTACATTGGATGATCCCATTTAAATTGAGTTCAGAAATAATCTGTGTCAACAGAAATCAGAACAGTTGTTTGCTCTGATGGAGACGACTGGGAAGAGGCCTGGGGAAGCTTTCTGGGGAGACGGAAGTGTTCTCTTTCTCAACTTGGGTGTTTTTACACAGATACACGTTTCAAAACCAAATGGCTTTTACGTGTAGTCAACTGTGTGTAAATTATGTTTGAGAAGAAATCCCTTTCCTACAGGTTAAATTCTGATGAGCAGAAACAGATAATAGACAGAAAAACAGGTATTTGTAGGACGGTGATAAGTGCTGTGGAGAAAAATGAAGCAGGAAAGATCAGAGATGTGCCCCGTTGGCAAGAGTGGGAACAGGAGCAGGTTGTAAACGGGCAGTGAATCAGGGTCACGCTGAGAAGAGGAGTTTGAGCGGAGTCCTGAAGGAGGCAGCGGGCAAGCCGTGCACTTTTCAGTTTTTGAAAGTTAACACTCAGATTTTCAGAAAAAAGACATTGGAGGTCAAAGGTGAAACTGGCCAAACTTCCATAGTAATGGTGGGTTTTCATTGTTGTCTGAAGAAGACATTCCTTTTGAAATGTAAACTTTACATTGAAGTACAACTTACTTGTACATTTTTTTTTTTAAGTTGGGGAACATTGGGGAACAGTGTGTGCTTCTTCAAGGCCCATCAGTTCCAAGTCGATGTCCTTCAATCTAGTTGTGGAGGGCGCAGCTCAGCTCCAAGCCCAGTTGCCATTTCAATCTTTAGTTGCAGGGGGCACAGCCCACCATCCCATGCGGGAATTGAGCCAGCAACCTTGTTGTTGAGAGCTCGCGCTCTAACCAACTCAGCCATCCGGCCGCCCCTCATATATTTTTTAAAGTCCATATATGTGCACAGCTGGATAAATTTCCCCTAAATAACCAGCACCCATATCAAGACATGCAACATTGCAGAGTCCCCTGTGTTCCCTTCTAGTCCCCTCTCCCCCCTTCCCTAGCAAGGGTAACTATTGACATGTAACATCTCAGTTAGTAGAAATTGAATCATGTAGTAAGAACACTCAGGTTCCATTTTAATGCTCTTGGTTTGGAGGGAATTGGGGAGTGGAGCTGACACTGAATTTTTTAGCACTCACCCTACTCGAGACTCTAATCCTTTCATCAAGATGCCTCCTGGCCCTGCTACACAGATGCAGCCTCCTCCTGCGTGACAGGCAGTTGAGGAAGACTCCAGGCTCCTCCCAGCAGGAGGCGGCCCAGTCAGAGCGCTGAGCTGAGCTCCTTTGAGCTGATACAGGGAGGGCGGTGTGTGCATGTGGTGGGATGGCTGGTGCTGGACTTCCTGTCATGTACGAGGTAAATTCTCCAAGGTCAAGTTGCGACTTGTCATCTCCGGGACTGTAAGACCTGGCCTGCTCTCCCTGGCACCTGGCACGAGGGGCATGTCCCTGCTTGCTAACTCGCTCATTCATTCACTCTCATCTGACCCCAAGAATACGTGAAAAATTCTAACAGAGGAGAAATTGAGGCATCCACCACATTCAAGATGTTTGACCCTAGATCGGGAGCCTCCAGGCATCTGACATTGGCATTGGGGCCCCTGGACTCTTAGAGCCTGTTCACATACCCATCTGGGTGACATGCTGCCTGGCCCTGTGGATGGTCTGTGGGCGGGTCCTACAAGGCTAAGTGGGTGCCGTTGCTTTGCCCCCAGAACCTGATATTCATGTAGTTTGGGCTTATGTAACCTGAGGTCCTGTAGCCAGTGCCAAGAGGCTGAGTTAACCAGCGGTCACTGACATTTGTTAAAAACAAGTAATACAGGAACCTGTGTAAAATAGAGAAAATTCGGTGTTATGTTGGATTTTTAAATTAATTTTACCTGGAGTATCATGACACACGCGTACCCAGGCTCCCCCACACTGAGGAGCGCACAGCCAGAGTTCACGCATCGTTCTGAGTTAATATTTACCTTTCCGTCACGACCCTGATTGCCAGGCGCAGTGCCAGGCAGGGCTCCATGGTCAGCGGCTTCTCTGCATCTGTGAAACAGCACATCTCCTCTCACACAGTCTGGAACGTGGTCTTCATGACACAGAACCGCCTCCACTGGTCTCTGCTCTGTAGGAACCTCAAAGGAGGTCTTTCCTCTGATACCCGCCCTGGGGGAGACCAGCTGTGCTCACTGTCTGTCTGTCAGGGCTTTGACTTTCCTGGGGTTGCCGAGAGACCCTCCCCTCCCCCCATAAGGTTTGCAGTGGGGTCCTTCCCTGAGCTGCTGCCATCAAATACTTGCCTGAAAACACCAGATGAATAATACCAGCAAGGACATTTTTATAGCACTCAAACCACTTAAAAATCATGACACACAGGTAATTAGATGCATTGCTGACACTTCCGTTTAATTTCTCAGGTCCACAGACAATGATTGTGGGTGTGTGAGAGGGTCTGGTCTTCTGTTCTATTTCCTGACCTGTATAGCTATAACAGGGGTATCTTCATTTTGTGAGAATTCATTAAAATGTTCACTAATGATATGTGTGTTTTATACTTGATTTAGAAAAATAAATCTTTGATCATATTTGGCACAAACTTGTTTTTATAGATAAATTCAAATCATTATCCTATTTCTTTGTCAGACATTTATTTGAGGGGACCCAAACAATTGATGGGAAAACACTTTTCTTTGTAACAAAATTCCAACTAATTAATTCAGAAGGAATGATAGAAACATTGTCCTTTGTAGCCCTGATGAAATAATGACAATAGGCAATGATCATCAATGGATATTCTGACAATTAGATGAAAAATTGATGGGGGGACTTTATAGTGGTTGGATAGTAGCTGGTCACCCCCGACCCCCTAATCAATGTTAACATCTCTAATGTGAAGCCACCAGACTTCATGCTCCTCCTGATGGACATAATGGGGTGGACACAGGGCCACCTAAGAAGTGATATTGTCGCTTATGAAAATTTTAAGAATATGAACTTTGCTTTCTATTTCTTTTACCCCCACATATTGCCAAACACAGAGCAGTGAAACTGTTCCCTTAGAGCTTATGGAGTAATGTCGCGCAGGGCGGCCTGCAGAGTCTCTGCTCCCGCTCCCCACATAAGAATGCAGGATATGGTGAGGCCAAAAAGGAACACCCAGGGAGCCATAGGTAGGGGAGTCATACCACTAAATTCTCGCTGGTGGCTGGGTTGGAGACACAGGAAGCAGGAGCCACACTGTCTGCAAACTGCTGTCTACTTCTCTGCAATCTGCAACCCGCATTCCACTGTGCTAACTGCAATCTGCACTTGCCAGCCACCATCTTCTTGCTAGCCCCCATCTTTATGCTAGCGTAGCCACAGCAGTTATATTAGTGGTCAATGGCTCACTGGTTACAGCTGACGGCCAACTAGCCACAGCTGATGGCCATCCAATCACAGTTGATGGCCATTTAATACCTGAGCCAGCACCTTTCCATGTGAGGCCGGGAGCCTGGAAACTTGCACTCCTGGCTCTGTCCCCACACTCCACCCCTACAGGCTCTCGCCTCACAATCTACGTGACAAGCGTCTTCCGAGAGGGGCCCTGTGCGAGGAACCTGGAGGTGAATGCAATATCCTGGACACAGCCAGGCTCTCTGGGCACTGCCAGGGTTTCTCAGGGCACCACCAGTGATTCTGGGCACAGCCAGACTTCCTGGGCTTCTTGGGGTACCACCAGTCCTTCGCCTCTGGCTTTTAACATCCCCTAGTGTGGCCATGGCAGTTGTAACTTCATGGATCTGTCGCCCTACATAAGGTGTAAGAATAGTAACCAAGCACTCTCAGGTGCAGTATCCAAAACCAGATCTCTCATGCTGGCAGTAAAAAGCTCGTCATCCAGGCCCTGCATGTTAAAGTTAAAAATAGCATGTCTCGTACCCATTTCACGGATGATTTGCCTAAGTTCCGTATATGACTGCCATTGACTCACAGTGTTTGGCAGCTCGCCAGCCTGTCCCCATACTGTGTGTACCGCAGCAGTGAGCCACTCCATTAGAGAATGGTTGCCCTGGTCGTGAGCCAACCTATGGCAGTTCTGTAACCTTTGTCGCAGGGACGGATGCACTGTCATGAAGGCTAGCTTTTCCATCTCGCCTGGGGAGCAGAGAATGTTGTCTGCTCCCTCATCCCATAAACTAATAGCCAAGCCGAGACTGGCTCTCCAGGGCGCTGTCTGTACCGCCTCCCCAGCTCCTGCAACTCAGTGGGAGCGTAAGGGGTATAGGTCGTGAACTCAGTCACAGCTGGGTTGCCAGCAGCAATGCACCCCCTGGGGCCCAAAGGTTGCTCACGTTTTACCCTTTGCTTCAAGATTGGCCGGGCTTGGGGGTTGGGAGCTACATTGTCTCCACTTGCTTCCTCCGCCTCTGCCTCAGAGTCTCCACCTTGGGGCCCCTCTTCCAACAGGCGGACTCGAGCTTTCAGTGCTTCCAACCGGGAAACCTGGTCCAGCACCTGGGCCCTTGCATTAAGCGTATTTTCTGTGTTGAGACGCAAGACCGTGAGGAACATCCAGCCCACGCGGCCGGCTGTAGCCTTCTCCTCCTCCGGCAACCGCTCAGCCAGAGGCTGCAGGGCCCTCTCCACACTGGCCAGAGAGCCATCCATGTCCTCCTACCCCTCCTTGGGGGTCCAACTCCTGAGAACAGTGGCCACCGGTCACCATATACTGTGTGGGGGCCACACATCCTCCTGCCTAGAGTCAGATGCCATTCCTACCTGGTCGGAATCTCGCTCATCGTGCCAGGTGTCTGAGTGGGTGGAGGCCTCCGTGGAAGTTGTTCACAACCCTCGGAGCTTCAGGCCGCAGCAGATCACCAAAATGAAGGTGTGGGGACAGAGCCCCAGAAAGTAGTTTACAGGCTCTCGGCCTCACGTGGAAAGGTGCTGGCTCAGGTGGTGGATGGCCGTTGGCTGTGGCTGATTGGCCATCAGCTGTGGCCGGTTAGCCGATTGGCTGCTGGTATAACTGCTGCAGCTACGGAGAGCCGAGGACTGCTGAGGACTGCCGGGGATTGCCGAGGAGCCGAGGAGAGCCGAGGAGAGCGGAAGAGAAGAGAGGAACAGAGTCGAGGAGAGTGGAGGAGAGTCCTCGGTCGGTCGGTTGGCCGAAAGGCGGATGGCAGGTCGCGTGTCCGGTGGGCCCAGCCTCCAGTGAGACCATAGTGGTATGACTCCCCTACCTATGGCTCCGTGGGTGTTCCTTTTCAGCCTCACCATATCCTGCGTTCTTGTGTGGGGAGCGGGAGCAGAGACCCCGCAGGCCGCCCCGCCTGAAAAATGGTGCGGTGAGCAGGGTCTCCCGCATGACAGAAGGCAATACCTTCTATGGCCAAGAAGGTGGTGTGCCAGCTGGAGGCTTGAGTCTCCCAGGCAGACCGCGCCTCCTGCTCCTGGTGGGCCTTCCGAAGTTGGGCTCTCACATGCACAAACCGCTCTACCATGCTTTGGTAGGTTTTGGCCGGCACTGTACCCTGCTTACGAAACTGAGCTTTTATACGTGTAAACTGCTCCAGTACATTCCGGAGAGTTTCAGCTGACACCATATCCTGTGTTCTTGTCAGGGAGCGGGAGCACGACAAATGGCGCAGCGAGCAGGGTACAGTGCCGGCCAAAGCTCTCCGAAGGGCAGTGGAGCAGCTTGTGTGTATGAACACTCAGTCTCAAGAAGACCAGGAGGAGCAGCTGCGGGAGAGCTGGACCCCCGTAGAGGGGTGGGAAGACGTGGACGTTTCCCCAACCAGCATAGGCCAGAGAAAGCGAAGGTCATTGGGACCCTGTGGGCTGGGAAGTGCTTGCTGAGGCAGCCCGGATGCGGGACTTGTCCCAGGAGGTAACGCTTGCTGAGTCCTCCTTGAGAGCTGAGAGTGAGGTCAAGTTCATCCCTCACCCCCAGGACAGCCCTGGCGAATGACTATGGACTATGGGGAATTGCCTTCTATCCCTAATTTAATGGACAGTTTGACTGTTTGTTTGGGAACATACCACCATGTAGTGGAATTAGTGGATGTTTGCTTTTGTGTCCCAACTGGCCATTGTCGAGAATATGTAAGCACCTTGACTGTGAGTCGCTGTTGTTCCAGCACGGTGCCCTGCTTACGAAACTGAGCTTTATATGTGTAAACTGCTCCAGTATATTCCGAGAGTTTCAGCCGACACCATACCCTGCTCGCTGCGCCATTTGTCGCACAGGGCGGCCTGCGGGGACTCTGCTCCGGCTCCCCACATAAGAACGCAGGACATGGTGAGGCCAAAAAGGACCACCCACGGAGCCATAGATAAGGGAGTCACACCACTATATTCTCGCTGGCGGCTGGGTTGGAGACACAGGAAGCAGGAGCCACACTGTCTGCAACCTGCTGTCCACTTCTCTGCAGTCTGCAACCCGCACTCTGACATGCTAACTACAGTCCGCACTTGCTAGCCCCCATCTTTATGCTAGCGTAGCCACAGCAGCTATATTAGTGGCTAATGTCTCACTGGTTACAGCTGACAGCCAACTAGCCACAGCTGATGGCCATCCAATCACATTTGATGGCCATCTACTACCTGAGCCAGCACCTTTCCATGTGAGGCCGAGAGCCTGGAAACTGCACTCCTGGCTCTGTTCCCACAAGTAATTAAAATTTTTATTGTTTTCTCCTTTTGAATGTCTCACTCTCTGAACAGTGACTTCATTTTCATACCTTATCTTTGATGAGTCTTGTGTGAACTTGTCTGGGCTGCAGCACCCAGTTATTTGTTCAAACACTGATCTAGGTATTGCTGTGAAGGTTTCTGTACATGTGGCTGACACCTGAAATCATTTGGCTTTATTTTTTTAAATTTACTTATTTTTTATGATTTTTATTGAAAAATATAGCTAACATACAACATTGTATCAGTCTCAGGTGCACAGCGTAGTTGTTCAGCATTTATACACCTAACGAAGTGACCACTATGACAAGTCCAGCAACCACCTGACACCGTACCACGCTATCACAATATTAGTGACTATATTCCCTATGCTGTACATTACATCCCCAGGACTTATTTGTTCTATACCTGGGAATTTGAAACCTTTCTTCTCCTTTACCTTCCCCCCTTTTTAATATTTTCAATTACAGTTGTATTTATGGGGAAGAGCCAGGAGGGAAGTTTCCAGGCTCTCGGCCTCAAGTGGAAAGGTGCTGGCTCAGGTAGTAAATGGCCATCAACTGTGATTGGAAGGTTATCAGCTGTGGCTAGTTGGCCGTCAGCTGTAACCAGTGAGCCATTGGCCACTAATATAACTGCTGTGGCTACGCTAGCAGCAAATGGGTTCTAGCAAGAAGATGGTGGCTGAGCTAGCAAGAGTGGATTGCAGCTAGCAAGTGAGGTTGGTTGGCAGAGAGAAGTGGACGGCAGGTTGTGGATAGCGTGGCTCCTGCCTCCTATGTCTCCAACCCAACTGCTAGCAAGAATATAGTGGTATGACTCCCCTATCTACGGCTCCGTGGGTGTTCCTTTTTGGCCTCACCATGTCCTGTGTTCTTATGTGGGGAGAGGGACCAGAGACACCGCATGACACCCTGCATGAAAATATTCAAAATTATTTTATATTAATTTCATGCATGGTGAAATTATTTTATATTTTAAGCATGGCGACTAGACATTTATAATTTAAGAAGTGATCCCCCTGACTAGTCCAGTACCCACCTGGCACTACACAGTTACTACCATATTATTGACTATATTCCCTATGTTTTACTTTACATCCCCATGATTATTTTTTAACTACCAATTTGTACTTCTTAATCCCTTCACATTTTTCACCCTATTCCTCAATCCCCCTCCCATCTATCACCCCGATAAATCTAGTACCCATTTGACATCATACATAGTTATTACATTATTAACTATATTCCTTATGCTGTACTTTGTATCCCCATGACTACTTTGTAACAACCAATTTGCACTGCTTAATCCCTCTCCGTTTTTCTTTTTCTCCCTTCTTCCACCTTCCCCCCACACACACTCTGGTTCACACCTTTGTTTCTCAGTCTAGTTGTGTAGGACACAGCTCCCTGGCCCATGCTGGTATTATGAGCCTTGCGCTCCCTCCGGCCGAGGCAGTTGGTCACCGGTGGTCGGTCAGCCGCTCACAGCAGCCCTTTGCATTTTTCACCTACCCCCTCAACAACCCTCCTATCTCACAATCATCAAAATGTTCTTTGTATCTATGAATGTGTTTATTTTGTTTTTTAGATTCCACATATAAGTGAAATCACATTGCATCTGTCTTTCTCTGTCTGACATACTCCACTCGGCACAATATTCTCCAGATCCATTCATGCCACCAAGATGGCAAGAACCCATTCCCATCCATGGCCAAGCAATATTCCTTTGTACTTATGTATGACCTACTCATAATCCATTCACCCATTGATGGACACCCAGGCTGCCTTCACATCCTGGCCACTGTAAAAACATGCTTCAAGGAACATACGGATGAGCACATCCCCTTGAAGTAGCGTTTGGGTTTCTTCAGATAAATAACCACAAGTGGCATTGCTGGGTTCTTCTTTGTCTCTTGTTTTAAAGTCTGCTTTGTCTGGTATAAGTATTGCTACCCCAGATTTTCAATTTTTTCTTACATGAAATAACTTTTTCCATCCCTTTACTTTCAGTCTGTGTGTGTCTTTCAATCTGAATTGAGTCTCTTGTAGGCAGCATATGTAAGGATTTTGTTTTTTTACCCATTCAGCCACCGTATGTTTTTGATTGGAGCATTTAATTCATTTCCATTGAAAGGAATTGATAGATATGTAGTTATTGTCATTTAATTATTCATATTTGTGATTTGTGTGTGTGTGCGTGTTAAAAAAGTCCCTCTAACATTTCTTGTAATACTGGTTTGGTGATGGTGAAATTTTTCAGCTTTTTCTTGTCTGGAAAGCTTTTTATCTGTCCTTCAATTTTAAATAATAACTTTGCTGGGTAGACTGGTCTTGGTTGTAGGTTCATGCTTTTCATCACTTTGAATATTTCCTGCCAATCCCTTTGGCCTGTAAAGTTTTTGTTGAGAAATCAACACAAACTATTATGGAAGCTCCCTTATAAGTTACTACCAGTAGGTGCCTTTCTCTTGCTGCTTTAGGATTCTCCCTTTGTCTTTAACCTTTGCCGTTTTAATTATAATGTGTTTGGTGTGGGCCTGTTTGGGTTCATCTTGTTTGGACTCTGCACTTCCTGGGCTTGTGTGTCTATTTCCTTTGCCAGGTTAGGAAAGTTTTTAGTCACTATTTCTTCAAATAGGTTCTCAAACCCTTGTTCCCTCTCTTTTCCTTCTCGTCCCCTCTGATGAAAATGTTGGTGCTTGATGTTGTCCCAGAGTCTCTTACACTATCTTCATTACTTTTTATTCTTTGTTCCTTTTGCTGTTCCGATGGGCATTTTCAGCTACCTTGTCTTCCAAATCACTGATCTGATCCTCTGCTCCATCTAGTCTGCGGGCACATTCTTCATGTCAGTTATTGTATTCTCCATTTCTGACTGGTTCTTTTTTATGGTTGCCACGACTTTTTTAATGCTTGCTATCTCTTTGTTCAAGTTCTCACTGTGTTCACTGAAGGTCCTTATAACCAGTGTCTTGAACTGTGTCTCTGGTGAGTATAATGAAAAACATATGGACTAAAAGTAAAGGAAGTAGTAAGTCAGAAAAGAAAATATCTGGGTGATTCTGCAACCAAGGAACTGATTTCCAACTCTTAATTCCTCTACTTAAGCTGAGTTTGGTTTATTTTCAGAACAGACACATCAGCAACATGAAGCCTTACACACTCCTGGTGAAAGTTTAAATTGGCACAAGCACTTCAGAAATCAAATGCACATCATCTTACCTACTGTGCTTAAAGCTCACACCCCTGTACCCAGCCTTCCCTCCTGACCGTCCTCTCCGGGGAATCCCTTGCCTTGTGCCCAGGAGACAAGCACACTCATGTTTACAGCAACTGGGACAACCACTTATGCATCAGCAGGGAAACAGAGAAAGTGTGGTGTCATCATGAAATGTAAGACTTCAGCAGTGAAAACAAATGAAGGACAGCCTCACACATGGGGGTAACTCCCTACGTAATGCTGAGTCTCAGAAGAGTCCATGCAGTGAGTTCACTGGACAGGAAGTTCAAAAACGGGCAAAAGTAAATAATATTTGGTTTGGGGATATATACACTTATTGTAAAATCTTCAGAGAATCTCCAGGGAATAGTAAACACAAGACTCAAGATAGAGGTTCCATCTGAAGGACAGGATGGGGGACGCGGCCACGGTGGCTTCTTCACAGGTTCCGTTTCTGACACCAGTGGTGTGTGCCCAGGTATTTACTTGATCATAATTCCTAAACTGACATTTCTCAAACTGTGACTTGTGAACCATTCCTGGTTAATTTTTTAATAAGGAAATAGAAAAAGAAATACCAAAGTTTATTGCAATGATCCTTAGAAAGAACTACCCACCTTGGAACAAACCCACAGCCAATTATTATGAGCCATGTCAGAGAGGGGCCGGGGTGTCACAGGAAACAGCTTTGGCTAGAAATGGGTCATGTGGTCACTGGCATTTCTATAGATTTTCTGGGATACAATGTTCAGTGTGACCTGCAAGGTGATTCTAACCGCGAAGGATTTGGTGTGTTATATTTAACTTGACATACAACTGAATTAACTACTTTCACAGAATGGAAATTCATGTTGATCAATGTATGTTAAACTGGAAAACGCTATAAAGGGGAAACTATGGATCGAATAGAGAGTGTGAATGGATACAACAGATACAACAGAGCTGCTTTGAGAAAACTTCAGGGGTGGCTGGATGGCTCAGGTGGTTAGAGCGTGTGCTCTCCACCCTGGGATGGTGGGCTACGCTCCCTGCAACTAAGATTGAAAACAGCGACTGCACTTGGAGCCGAGCTGCTCCCTCCACAACTAGATTGAAGGACAACGACTTGGAGCTGATGGGCCCTGGAGAAACAATCTGTCCCCCAATAAAAATTAAAAACAAAACAAAAAAACTTCAGTCTCAAGTGTCACATATCAAAAGTGCTTTTCAGAATCACATTGGTGTCCAAATCACTTCTATTCAATCTCATTCAAAAACTCAGTGAAAGATGTGACATTATAGGATGCCAACCGGACAGCCAGTTTTGGAACACTTTGTTCCTAGATTGGCGTTAAGTATCGCTGCCCATTGTATCACAACAAAATTGTTGTCGGGATACCAAGGTGTATAGACTGAGGCATGAGATTCACATTTTTCTAACATTTTGAAAATCGATTTCATTAGGCAAATATTTTTGAAGATGATGTTCAGTAAGAAAATTTGCATTGTAGCCAATATTTCTGACATTCTAAATGAAAAAAATTTGAAAATTCTAAGAAAAAGCAAAGACAATTATTGTGAAGGCATTAATGTTATGGTGCTCAGTCTTTAAACTGTGTGATCGAGCTCCTGTATGTTCTCAACTGTGTTGCAACTTATTGTAGGAAACATTGTTATTAAAGGCATCTACAATAAAAACTTACAAATACTGTTGTATCTCCTTTCTCTGTCTCAAACTTTTAATAGTTACATTCTAAGAGTGAAATTTAAGGCATTAAAGAAAATGATCAGATAAAAGGATTATGCTTTATAAAATCCTGAAACAATATTTAATTGTAAATTTTATATGTATGTAAATTCTTTGACACTCCTCCCTTCCAGAGGTGGAGTAATTCCTTCTCTCTTGAGTGTGGGCTGGACATAATGACTCACTTCTCATCAGGCTGATGTAATGGTGTGTGATTCTGAGTCTAGGACATAAAACTGCAGCTTCCGTCTTGGTCTCTCTCTCTCTCTCTCTCTCTCTTGCTATTAGGGAAGAAGCTACCTAGTCATTAGCCACCTCATGGAAAAGTCCCCATGGCTAGAAACTAAGGCCTCCTGGGACCATCCAGGAAGGAAAGGAGGCCCCTTCCAACAGCCCTATGACTGAGCCATGTTTCATGCGAGTCCTCCAGCCCCAGTCAAGCCTTCAGATGATGCAGCCTTGGCTGACAACTTGACTGCAACCTTGAGAGAGGCCCTGAGCCAGAAGCGCTCAAGTAAACCTCTCCTGCATTCTTGACCCTGGGAAACTGGGATAGTACACATTTGTTTTCAGCTGCTAACTTTTGGTTAATTTGTTATACTCCCATACATGACTAATAGTGTCGAAAGAGAGAATGAATTATTGCACTGTTTTATTTGCTCTAAATTAATTATATTACACGTCACTTGCTTTGCATTTTATTACCACTCAACAATCTATTTACTTGAACTTCATTTCCAACTGTGACCCAAATAAACACAAAGGGAAGAGCAGGCCATCCTAGGCTGATTCTGTGATGGTCCCTAATAACAACCCTGGTTATTCACCTTCTCCCAGTTATGCAATCAAACATTAATATAGGTGCTGGGAAGGGATTCTACAGATGTAACTAAGGTCTCCAATCAGCTGACCTTAAGACACGGGGACTATGCATGGGGAATGTCCTAATCAGGTGAGGTCTAACTGGGGTTTCCCCTGAGGAAACATTCCAAGTGAGAGGGATTCAGTGTGAGGCATTTTCTCTACTGGCAGCTTTGAAAATGGAGGGCCACATGGCAAAGACTGCTGGTGGACACTAGGGGCTGGGGCGGCAACGCCCTCACTCACACTTGTCAAGGAAACAGGGACCTTAGACCTACAACTAGAAAAAACTGAATTCTGCTAACAGCTCTCTGTAAGCTGGGAGGAAGATCCTGAGCTCAGGATGAGCTCACAGCTTTGTGACACCCTGACCAGAGATCCCATCCATAACGGGCCTGGATTACTAAGGAACTGTGAGCACATGAGTAGGTGTTGTTTTGAGCCACTAAGTTGTGGTAATTTGTTACGCAGCAACAGAAAACTAATACATAGGCTCAACTGTGCAACAAATAAGCACACAGCATTTTTTCCACTGGAATGGATTTATGAACTGATATGCCCACTAGTTTGTAATAAAATATTTCCTTTTTTTTGTATTTTTCAAGTTATGATTTTACGTGACATATATTTTAATACACTCATTCATTCAACAAATAATTTAATGCCCAGTATCTATCAGGAATTGTTTCATATGCTTGGGATTCAACCTTGACCTAAACAGCCCAAAGCTTCTGTGCTCATTTATCTGACATTCTAGAAGCTTCCCAGAGTGATTCGGAGCCACTGGAGTGTTTTTAGTGAAGAAATGACACAGCCTCACTGACGTTAGCAGGATCACTGATCCTTGTGGGGAGAATAGTCCTTGGCTGGCAGGTGAGGGGGTGGCACTAGTGACACAGTCAGGAGTGAGAGGGTGGTGGGCACTACAGGGGGAAGAGGGCCTGAGGGGTGAGAGAGACAGAGAAGGGCTGGAGAAGCAGGGGGAGGCAAAGAGGCAGAGGTAAAGAATCCTAAAGCAGTGGATCTCTCGGGTTGAAATATGTTGTGTTATAAATCTTTAGTAAATTATCTAGGACCTAGAGGGATGTTCTGTGGAGCTAAAAACTAATCGCCTCCTTATGCTACTCAGTTTAAAAATAATGTGTCCCAATAAAATATGCACACTGCTGAGATGTGAATTATTCATAAAAATAGGCAACACAGGAGCCCTGGTGAAGGGCATTTTAACTGCTTTGAACACTTGCAGCTTTGAGGTTGTACATGCCCCTCCTTGAAATACACAGTAACAAACTGCTTCCCCTGCTTCTTTGTATTGAGGAGGCGGGGACTCAACAGACAAACTCAGGGCTGTGGAATGAAGATCATTTTACAGTAGAAACATCCGGAGTCACAGGTGTACCGTCTGGGAAAGTGAGACTTAGGAGCTTTGAGAGTCTGGCTGCAGCGCTGTTTACACACATTTCTGCACCAAGGGGGACAAATCACGGTTTTACAGATTAGCTTCCTGGTGATCAGGGGTTTCCAAGCTTGTTCCCACTGTGGTTAATAAACAACAAGGAGACTGGTCTCTGTGAGAATCTCCAGCTGGTGTTTTCAGGCACAACTTCTCCAGGGTTAAAGAGAAAAGCCCTGTCCTTCCTCTATTCCCAGGGCGAGCTCACTCTGTGGCATCAAGTTCCCTGGGGGTGTCTTCTTCCAGAATAGTCCAGGGGGAGAGGTAAAGGGTGGGAGGCAGGGCGTCCATTTCAGGGAGAGGGATTCCGGGAAGAGAAGAGGAGGAAAAGGGGCTGAGCCCTGGTTCCTCAGACAGCCCCTGGGTCAGGACTCAGGGTGACAGTGTGACACAGAGCGCTCGGTGCAGGAGGAGGGGTCAGGGCAGAGTCCCAGGTCCCCTGAGGGCGGAGTCTGGGGCGGGGAAGCTCAGTGTTGGGGAGTCCCCACCTCCCCGCGGTTTCACTTCTCCTTCTCACAACCTGTGTCGGGTCCTCCTGTCTGGAAACTCGTGACGCGGCCCCAGTTCTCACTCCCATTGCGTCCGGTTTCTAGAGAAGCCAATCAGTGTCACCGCGTTTCTGGTTATAAAGTGTCCACGGACCCGCCGGACGCAGATTGTCCGCAGACCCCGAGGATGCGGGTCATGGGCCCCGGAACCCTCCTCCTGCTGCTCTCGGGGGCCCTGGGCCTGACGGGGACCCGGGCGGGTGAGGGCGGGTCGGGAGGGAACGGTCTCCGCGGGGGGGAAGAGCGAGGGGACCGCCCGGTGGGGGCGCAGGACCCCGGGGAGGGTGTGTCCCCACCGCCCTGTGTCCCGCCCCCTCCCCTCCGTCCCCGCCTTTTCCGTCTCCCGGGCCCCCGCCCCTCCCGGCCCATCGCCCGCGGACCCGGACCCGCGCCGGGAGGAGGGTCGCCTGGGTCTCAGCCCCTCCCCGTCCCCGTCCCCAGGCTCCCACTCCATGACGTATTTCGACACCTCCTGGTCCCGGCCCGGCCGCGGGGAGCCCCGGTTCATCGCCGTCGGCTACGTGGACGACACGCAGTTCGTGCGGTTCGACAGCGACGCGGCGAATCCGAGGATGGAGCCGCGGGCGGCGTGGATGGAGCACATGGAGCAGGTGGAGCCGGGGTACTGGGACCGGGAGACGCAGATCTGCAAGGCCAACGCACAGACTGACCGAGGGAGCCTTAACAACATCCGCGGCTACTACAACCAGAGCGAGGCCGGTGAGCGACGCGGCCCGGGTCCCGGTCACGACCCCCACGGACGGGCCGGGGTCCCCCCGAGTCTCCGGGTCCGAGCTTCACCTCGAGGCTGCGGGACCCGCCCGGCCCCTCCACCCGGGAAGAGCCCGCGGGGACTTGGATCCGGTTTCATTTTCAGTTCACGCGCCATCACTGCGGGGCGGGGTTAAAGGTCGGGGTTAAAGGGCGCGGCGGGGTTAAAGGTCGGGGTTAAAGGGCGCGGCGGGGTTAAAGGTCGGGGTTAAAGGTCGGAGGTGACGGCGGGGCGGGGTCAGGGTCTCACACCCTCCAGAGGTTGTTCGGCTGCGACGTGGGGCCGGACGGGCGCCTCCTCCGCGGGTACTATCAGGACGCCTACGACGGCGCCGACTACATCGCCCTGAACGAGGACCTGCGCTCCTGGACCGCGGCGGACACGGCGGCTCAGATCACCCGGGGGAAGTGGGAGGCGGCCGATGCAGCGGAGCGACACAGGGGCTACTTGGAGGGCACGTGCGTGGAGTCGCTCGGCAAATACCTGGAGAAGGGGAAGGAGACGCTGCTGCGCGCAGGTGAGAGGGGCCGCGGGGGCTCCTACGAGGAGAGGAGGAAATGGGATCAACACCCGGACACACTCTCTCCCCGACCCCGGGAGATGGAGTCCGCCTGGGTTTTCACATCCGGTACCAGAGAGCGACCCTAAGGGGCCCCCTTCTCTCAGGGACAGTTAGGGGTGCGGTCTCTCAGGATAGAGGGGGGACCATCTCAGAAATAACTGATCAGAGTCCAGAGTGCTAACTCAACTCAACTCCAAAAAAACAAACAACCCAATTAAAAAATGGGCAGAGGACATGAAGAGACATTTTTCTAAAAAGGACACACAGATGGCAAACAGACATATGAAGAAATGTTCAACCTCACTAACCATTAGAGAAATGCAAATAAAAACCACAATGAGATACCACCTCACCCCAGTCAGGATGGCTATCATCAATAAATCAACAAACAACAAGTGCTGGCGTGGATGCGGAGAAAAGGGAACGCTGGTGCACTGTTGGTGGGAATGCAGATTGGTGCAGCCACTATGGAAAACAGTTTGGAGATATCTCAAAAATCTGAAAATGGAACTACCTTATGATCCAGCAATCCCACTCCTAGGTATCTATCCGAGAAATCCAAAACTCCAATTCAAAAATCTTTATGCACTCCTATGTTTATTGCAGCACTATATACAATAGCCAAGACCTGAAACAACCAAAATGCCCATCGGTAGACGACTGGATTAAGAAACTGTGGTACATTTATACAATGGAGTATTACAGAGCCATAAAGAAGAAAGAAATCTTACCATTTGCAACAACATGGATGGACCTAGAGAACATTATGTTAAGTGAAATAAGTCAGAAAGAGAAAGACAAATACCATATGATCTCACTTATATGTGGAATCTAAAGAAAAGAATAAGTGAATGAACTAATCAGAAACAGTTTTGGAAAAATGGAGGAAAACTGAGGGTTGCTAGATGGGCAGGGGTGGGGATAAGGGAAGGTGAGAGGTTTTGGGAACGTACAGAGGGATAGTGGATGGGGGGAGGGGGGTTCACACAGTGTGAGGGATATAAATGATAAATGTCTAAGTTTTGCTTTGTCTTGTGCACCTGAAACTAATTAATAAAAAAAAAAAAAAAAAAAATGATAACTTTACAAAATAAAAACTATCAAATAAAAAATAGAAAAAAAAAAAAAAAAAGAAATAACTGATCAGCGGTTCCCTGTGATTCTGGCAGCTGCTCTGGGAACCCGGGGGGACTTTCTCTCTCAGGCCTTGTTCGCTGCCCGGCACACAGTGTGACTGAGCTCTGACCCCAGCTTTTCTGAGTCATGTGGCCTCCACCCAGCTCAGGACCAGGAATCCCTTTTCTCTCCATCGGAGACCTGTCTCTGACCCTGGGCTGTCTCACCCTGATGCTAGAACTTTCTAAGACTAGACATTATCTGGGATGGCTGTTTCCAGTGTGGTGTGTGGGTTTTGTGTTCCCTTCCCCCACCCCTGTTGTCCTGACCAGTCTCAGGATGGTCACGTGACCACTGCTGGAGTGTCCTGTGAGGGATGCAAACGTCCTGAGTATTCTGACCCTTCCCCTCAGACCCTCCAAAGGCACACGTGAACGTGACCCACCACCGCACCTCTGACCGTGACGTCACCCTGAGGTGCTGGGCGCTGGGCTTCTACCCTGCGGAGATCACCCTGACCTGGCAGCGTGATGGGGAGGACCTGACCCAGGACACGGAGCTCGTGGAGACCAGGCCTGCGGGGGACGGCACCTTCCAGAAGTGGGCAGCCGTGGGGGTGCCTTCTGGAGAGGAGCAGAGATACACGTGCCATGTGCAGCACGAGGGGCTGCCCGAGCCCCTGACCCTGAGATGGGGTACGGAGGGGGCCGTGGGCACAGAGCCTCTTCTCAGGGAAAGCGGGGGCCTCCGGAGGACTTCAGGTTGGGGCTGAGGCCTGGGGATCAGGGCCCTCACCTTCCCTTCCCTTCCAGAGCCGCCTCCTCAGGCCGCCATCCCCGCTGGCATGGTGGTGGGCGTCATCGCTGGGCTGGTCCTCCTTGGAGCTGCGGTCACTGGAGCTGTGCTGTGGAGGAGGAAGCGCTCAGGTAGGGAAGGGAAGGGGACTGAGGTGTCTTGTCCCACTGGGGGGTTTCAAGCCCCAGGTGGACGTGTGTCCTGCCTCGTTAGTGGGAAGGACCATCCACACACATGTGCTTTCCCAGTCTGGGGCCCTATTTGCTAACACTTTATTAATGTGCGTGTGAACATGAGGGTCAGGTTTATCACCTTGATGGTTCTGGTGATGGGGACCTGATTCTCAATAGTCATAGTTCACAGCGGAGGGTCCCTGCTGAGGACAGACCTCCAGGAGGGTGTTTGGTCCTGTCCCCACACATGTACTTTCCTCAGGTTTCCTGATCCTGCCATAGTGGGTCTGCAGTCAGAGTTCTGGAAAGTTCTCTGGGGTCCAAGACGAGGGGGTTCCTTCAGGACCTCATGTCCCTGCCTCCTTCCTGGGTTTTGATGTGATGTTTTCTTCCCACAGGTGGAAAAGGAGGGAACTACGCTCAGGCTGCAGGTGAGTATGGAGTGGGGTGATCCCTGAGGTCCTTGGAATAGTGCAGATGGAAGCCCTTGGGGAGCTCACCCACCCCCATGATTCCGCCTTTAGGCACATTTGCTGTGGGCTCTGACCATGTCCTGTTTTGTTCTCCCCCAGGCAGTGACAGTGCCCAGGGCTCTGATGCGTCCCTCACGGCTTCTAAGGGTGAGACCTGGAGGCCTGAAGTGGGGTGGTGGGGCAGAGGGGACAGGACTGGGTACTGGGGATTCTTTGGGACAGTTTGAGTAGCAGTGGGCTGTTGAGAATGTCACCACTTACTGAATTTGTTCATGATTATTTTCTTCTACAGCGTGAGACAGCTGCCTTGTGGGGGACTGATGATGCGAGATTTCTTCCTGCCCCCACTTTGTGACACAGGAACCTCTGAGCTCTCTTTCTGCAAAGGGCATCTGAATGTGTCTGCGTTCCTCTCGCATCATGTGAGGAGATGGGAGACTGCCCGCCCCTGCCCTCCACGCCCCCTCCCCACACTGACCTGAGTCTCTTTCTTGATCCATTGTCCTGTTCCAGCAGAGGCTGTTTCCAGCCCCGCCTTTGCTTCATGTTACTCTGAGCAGCAACTTTCTCCTGTTAAAATAAGAATCTGGATATGAATTTGTTTTTTCAATTCTTGCTATGAACGGTAATAGCAATTCTTGCTATGAGTGGTTACTTGAAGGAGAAAATCCTGAAGTTGGAGAGGAAATAAATGGATGACCTGAGAACCTTCCAGAATCCGTGTGTTTGCTGTGCTGAGTCTGTTGCGGGTAGAGATAGGAGAGGCTGTGAGGACTGAGTGTGGACACGGCCTGAGCCCAGTCGGGGCTTAGTGCATCGTGGGCTCTGACGTGGTCACTCCTCGGCGGGGTCACTTCTCTGCTGCTTTGTCCTCATCCCTTCAGTAGGACGTTGTCCCATCAGAACCTGTGATCACAGGAACTCGAACATCACCCAGGTCTGGTCTTGTCAGTGATGGCTTCGTGTGGCCGGGTCACCAAGGCTCAAGCCTGGCCTGGCCCTCGGCTGCCCCGACCAGCGGGGCATTCAACAGAGACCGAAGAGAGACACCCTGAAAAGAGAAAATAGGAGGCGTGAAGAAATGGAGGGAAGACAAAGTTCTGATCAAGCCTCCATTTTTTTATTGCAGCTAGGAGCTTATATAGATTAGGGTAAACTGGGTGGGGAGTGGAATGAGGAAGCTTTACTTAGCAGAGACGTGACCTTTTAAGGGCAAACTGACTGTTCCAGGAATTAGGTCATGTGCTGCCGGATGGCATAGTTTTTCTGAGTCAGGCTCCTACATCTCCTCTCTCTATCTTTTTAAGAGAGTGAGCCTTAACCGAGACGGGAACTCAGAGGCCCAGACAGTCCCAATAGCGCGTAGCCCCCGGTGCCTTTTGTGGACCAGGGGTGGGGCAGTTATTTTTGTTGTAGGCACCAACCCCTATGCAGTCTGGGCATGAGTTCAGGGAGAACTGAGATTGGGTCAGTCGGGACCCTCCCTTGCAGTACCCAGTCGCTGCAGCCGTCTGGTGCTCAGGCCTCTTGTTATAGGCCGACATGTCCTCAGCCACCATGTCAGTTATATGTCTATATAACTGGAGCCTGCTTGTGAGCAAGTATAGTCACCCTCTGGGTGATCCATTGTCGCCAGCCATTGATAATGAATGTGGATGGTTTTGGCCAAAATGTTGTCTATTTGTTGTTTGATAAATCCTGTCAGTTTATTAAATGCCCAAGGTCCGAGGGAGACAAGTAGGAGTAATCCTAGAATGGGACCAAGGATGGGGAGGAGGACAGGCAAGAGACCATTAAAACTGGTTAGAAAGGGGTTGTCAAGAAGTTGTTTTTTGCGTTGAAGAAGATCTTCTTGGAGTCTCTTGACCTTGTCTCGCACTATGCCGGATTTGTTGGCATAGATGCAGCATCGTTCCTGTAAAGCTAAACAGATCCCCCCTTCTTTCGCTGTTAGAAGATCAAGTCCTCGTCTGTTTTGGAGTACTACTTCTGCTAGGGAATCGACCTGGTCTTGAAGGTCATTAATAGTATCTGATAGTGTGGTAACATCATCAATAAGTTGGAGAGAAAGCCGTTGATAAGTGTCTACGGACACTCCTACCCCGGCAGCACCTGTGGCCATAGCGGCGGTTATACCTAGTCCTGCCATAAGGGGAATGAACGCGAGGGCCCGTTTTTGTCGCCCAGGGAAAAGATCAAGGGCTGGTATAGGAAGTGACTGATCTCCGGGTAGAATATCTATATCTGGCAAGAGAAAAGCCAGTGCACAGAGGCCAGTCCAATTGGTGGGGAGGGCCGTGAAGGCCAGGCCGTTGCCGCAGATGAAAACATGATTAGGAGCGGGGCAGGCAGGACCAGTGGAATTAACAATAGCCAGCCAAAACGCAAGAAGTTACCAGGAGTAGATATCCAATGAGAATGGTTGGGTGTAACATCTGTGGAAAAAAAGGAAATATCTCAGGGATTAAGTCCCTGGTGGTGGTGGATTAGTGATAGGGGGGTTAATGGCTTTAACCAGACGAGCGGGTAGCCAACGGGGATTATTTTCCTGGGTATCATATATGCAGGCAGATCCTCGCGCCCAGATGAAAACTGGGTCGGGCCCGTTCCATTTTGCCGTGAAGCGATCTCTCCACATGACCTTGGCGTATTGATGTTTTGTTTTTTGACGCCAAAGGTGGTCTGCAGCGGAGTTACCCTGGTCATCTAGTTGTAGAAAATTGAGGACGAACAGGGCGTGATTTAGAATATTACGAGGAGAACCTTTAGTAGGGTAGGAAGTGGATGTTTTGAGTTTATATAAGGTGTTTTTTAAGGTTTGATGAGCTCGTTCAACAATTCCTTGTCCCTGGGGATTGTACGGGATACCAGTGACATGTTGAATCTGAAATTGGCCGCAAAGCTGTTTAAAGGCCTGGGAAGTGTACCCAGGGCCATTATCAGTTTTTATCTTTTGGGGCTTTCCGAGTACAGTTA
Source organism: Rhinolophus sinicus (assembly GCF_036562045.2). Taxonomy (NCBI): domain Eukaryota; kingdom Metazoa; phylum Chordata; class Mammalia; order Chiroptera; family Rhinolophidae; genus Rhinolophus; species Rhinolophus sinicus. The sequence continues at coordinate 88,569,651 of NC_133755.1, forward strand.
GACACTGGAGGACATGGGCAATAACATTTTTTGTAGCTTCTCCTGTATGGAGGCTGGAGAAGATAAACCCACTGTAAGTATCGATGGTGACATGAGCATATTTGAGGGACCCGAACTCTGGGATATGGGTAACATCCATTTGCCAGATTTCATTGGCGAGAGTTCCCCGAGGATTGACCCCTAAGTGGGGTGTTGGGAGAAGGGTAACACATCCAGGGCAGCTCTTGACTATTTCTCTGGCCTGATCCCTAGTGATTTTGAACATGAGGTGGAGTGTGCGGGCATTTAAATGATGGAGGGCGTGACACTGTTGAGCTTTGGTTAGGGGGTTGGTGAGAACGGAGAAGATGAGTCGGGTGCTGGCATCCGCAAGGGCGTTACCCTGAGTTAGTGGGCCAGGAAGGTCGGAATGGGCCCGTAAATGGCCGACAAAGAAGGGGTGATGTCTTGAGGTAATGAGCCGTTGAAGGCGGCAGAAAAGAGGGACTGCATTACTGGAGGGTTTGATGTAGGGCACGGTTTCTAGAAGGGGAAGGGAGAAGGCGATATAAGCACTATCTGTATATAGGTTGAATGGAGTATCTGGGAGTTGGATAAAAACCTGTAGGATAGCAAACAGTTCAACTAGCTGTGCAGATTGATAGGGTGGAGGGGACTGTAAAGGTTTGGCCATTGATAACATAGGCAGCCTGACCGTTGGAGGAGCCGTCAGTGAAGACTAAGGCAGCCGCTAATAGGGGCTTGGCACTGGTAATTTTTGGAAAAATGAATGGGTGTACTCGTGTAAATTGGAACAACCTATTGGCAGGATAGTGGTTGTCTATAGTACCCGGAAAGGAAGAAAGTACTACTGTCCAGTTATCATCGTTTTGCATGAGCCAATTAATTTGATTTTTAGTATAAGGGAGGATGATCCGGTTAGAGTCCTTCCCAAAATATAGTCGACTTTTTTCTCTCCCTATTTGGATGATGTTGGCTGTTAATGTGGGATAGGGAGTAAGAACCTTGGCAGGCGAGGAGGGTAAATGGATCCACAATAGGGGGGCCTCTTGCCATAGTACCGCCATTGGAGAGTGAGGGGTGGCACATATGATAAGAGAAAAGGGTTGGTGGTAAGATATGTGTTTAATCTGTTGCTGTTCAATGGCTAATTGTATTATTTGAAGGGACTGGTGAGCTTCCAGAGTAAGCGAACGCGGAGAGAGAGGATTAGGATCTCCCTGTAAGATATCAAATAATGTTTTTAACTGTCTTGTAGTGAGCCTGAGATATGGCCGGAGCCAGTTAATGTCTCCTCTCAGGTGGATCGCTTGCATTGTTAGGTCGGGGAAGAAAATAACAATGACAGTGAGCACATTATAAGGCTTTACAGCCTAAGGCCCCTGTATCAGTTAAGAGTACATTTGGCTGCAAAGAACAGAAACGCAAACAATGGTAGCCTTTAAACAAAGAAAGATTTACTTTTCTTCTCATAACAGAAAGTCTGGCAGTGGCCATCTGGCATTTGGGCACTGGCCTCTGAGGAGCACGTCTGGGTGGCTACGAAGAGGTAGGATAGAAACCTGTTTTTTTCACACTTTAAGTATATGTGACTATTCCCCCCCCCAATACTGTATTATTTCTTGCTTTGTAACAAATTACCTCGAACCGCAGGAGCTTATGATAACAAATATTTTTTGTCATAGTTCCTGGGAATGGCTTAGCCGGTTGGCTCTGGATCAGGGTGTCTCATGCAGTGGCGTCCAGTGTTGGCTGGGGCTGTGGTCACCTGAATGCTCTGTGGGGGTTGGAGTTGGGGGAGGGGCGGTGGAAGAGACCCTCAGATCCTCATCCAAGCTCACCCATGTGCTTATTGGCAGGAAGTCTCAGTGTCTTGCTGGCTGTTGCCCAGATACCTCAGTTCCTCACCTCGTGGACCTTTCTAGAGGCTGTTTGAGTGTCCTCATAACTTGGCCGCTGCCTTCCCCCATAGCAAGTGATTCAAGAGTGAGAGAGACCGAAATGGAAGCTGCAGTACCTTTTATAACCTAATCTCAGGAGTGACATCCATTATTTCAGGTGCATGCGATGGTCACACACATCAGCCCAGGAGGAGAGTATGGGGAGTGGGCTCCACAAGGATGGAAATACCAGGAGGCGGGATCATTGAGGGTCAACTTGAAGGCTGGCCACCTGGTTTAGCACATATTTGCCAACATTTGGTATTATTATTTTAAAGTTATTTTCTATTTTGTTATATTCTTTCCATTTAACTTACGTAGTAAGTAAAAAAAAAATCATGCTTTAATTTTTGAACCTTATTGATTACTCCTAAAATTGAATATTTAAAACATGTTTGTTGACCAGTTTCATTTTACAAGTTATTTACGTCCTTTACCTAATACATTCATGTATTAGGATGCAAGTGATTCTTTTCCAAATTTGTGTAAGTTCCTTATATAATAAAGAAAAAACAGAGGCTCCTGTCTCGTTGGTGTGGAGCGTTGAGACCTTGCATCCTCACGGGCAGAGCTGCAGGGAGGGCGCAGGACCTCAGAAGGGATGTCTGGGTATTGAACTGGGGAGGGACTGGACCCCAAGTACTAGGAACTGCCCCTAAACCAAACTTGAGTCAGGCTCCTCCAAGTCCTCTTCTTGAGTTAGCCCCAACCTTGGGCTCTGTCCTCGGCCTCTTAGTCCAGTTTTAGCAAGAATCCTGCTGAGTGATTGAGTGACAATCCCCACATGTGTTACTGGCCTGCCTTCAGCAAACATCCTCCCAGCCTTACGTCTCCTCTTGGTACTTTTCCATCCACTCGCCCCCAGCCTGCTGCTTGGCTATAATCTCCACTTGTCCTTGCTGTATTCGGAGTTGGGCCCAATCTCTCTCCCCCAATACAAAACCTCCATTGCAGTAATTCCTCTTGAATAAAGCCGTCCTTACAGTCTTTAACAAGTGTCATGAACAATGTTTTCTTTAACTCTCCCCGACGTCAGTAAAAATGCCTATGAGTATAACTCACGTGGGGCTAGAAACAGGAGCTGGTGGGCATGCACGAGGCATCTGTCAGCACCCCCATGATGGCCACAGGTGAGAGGCTGCCCCTGTTTCTGGCACCAAGCTCTACGTCTGGATTCTGAGGCATCTCTCCGAGAAGACCATGACAACAGAGATTGGATTTACTTCTAGCTTACTGTATTTCCCCGAAAATAAGATGGAGTTTTATACTAATTTTTGCTCCAAAATATGCATTAGGGTTTATTATCAGGGGACGTTTTATTTTTACATGTACAACAATTGACATTTACTCATGTATAACAATCTACATTTAGTCAAATACAGTCATGGCATCTTCTTCTGGAACATTGCCATAACTCTCCAAACCTCAAATTCTGGCTTGAATTTCTTGTGACTCCTTTTCCTGAGATACTGGCCCCAATCTTTCATGTCCAGCAAAAGAGCTCTCCTTAAAAGAGCACTTCTTATCCAGGTAGCCTGGTCGTAGTGCACTGGCAACAGAGCTGTCAGCGATTTTATCCCATAAATTCTTCACCCAAGTCACGACGTCTTGCAGGCTAGGCTTCACAAAGTTTCCATGCTGATTTATCTCCACTGTATTTTCAATGTAGTCATTGATTTCCATGAGCAAATGGTCGTTAAATGGCTTTATTGCAGTATCAAGAGTCTGGAGATAGGTAGTCATTCCTGCGGGAAAAATTATTTGATCTATTCTTCTCTCTGCAAGGAAGTTCTTCATGTCTGTGGTGCGGTGAGTGCTGGCTGAATCCCCGACTAGCAGACCTCTTTGTCCATCTCGCAAAACAAGTGGCAGCATTAAATCGACACACTTCCTTATAACTGCTTGTGTGCACCAGGCTTTTTCGGTTTCAAGAACATAAATGCCTGAAACACATTCAACCTTATCTTTCTTGCCCTTAGTGATGATTAGAGGTGGGGCTTTCTTTCCATCCAGACAAATTGCCAAAATACAGGTAACACGTGCCCTTTCGTAACCAGTGGAGGGAATGCAGATTGACGAGACACCCCTCTGATCAATGTCGTTTGAGATCCTTGGCCCATAAACACTGCAGTTTCATCCATAGCAATCATGTTGGAGAGTTGGTATTTAGAAAAGTCGATGTCATCAACAAAGGACTTGAATGCAAGTGCACGTTTAATAACTTCAGTATCTTCCAGCTTGAACAGTGTTGTCGATCTTAGAGACAGTTCATATCGCTGAAAGAAGCCATCCAGCCAGTGTTGTGATGCTTTGAATTCTTTTGGGGATATTTCTAACTGTGGTGCCATTGCAAGGGCAAATGCTTGACTATCAGCCCTGCGCACAACCAAAGCCTCTGCTCTCCTGTCAGCAATCCATTCACAGATGATGTCTTCCAGCTCAGGAAATAATGGTTCCCGACCTGATCCACACTTGAGCTTCTTAGCATTTCCCTCGTTCACCTGTTGACTGAGGTTATTGTACCCTACCAGCCATTTTCGGACCATTCGGAGATCCAACTTCTCTTTGCAGAAAGCGGCAAGATTCTTGGCCCGGGAGTCCTCCAGGATTCCTTTCTTGTACTCAACAGAAGAGCTCTTTCTTTTTGCACTCATCTTGTCTGGGGTCAAAATATTATTCCCTTCATTAAATCAGGTGTTAATTGAAGACTTACAAGACAGGTGTGGCAACAAAAATGATGACAGTTAAGAATGATGATCCACACAAAAACGATGAAAAATTGCAGGCATCAAAATTAAGGAAACATTTCTTTATTTCACACAAGTGCATTAAATGCATCTGTATTGCATACGATGCATTGAATTATGAAGATTCATATTAGACACAACCACGGCCGTTTGTTGTCAAGTGCGCATGATATTCTCGCGTTGAGTCTTTATTTGGATTGGCATTCAGCAAGAAGTCTCGAGTTCATCTGTTTACATAGGCGTTTACCTCTCGTCCAAAGTCGTCTGCCTCAGTATTTAGACATACTTAATTATAATTTATATTATTATTTAAGTATTCATGTCAATAATGTTATTTATTTACATTTAATTATATATTAACATTAGTATAATTCAATACGTCTCTCATGTGTTGCAATGGACATAGTAAATGCATCCGTCTGGCTGATGATCTTAACTGGGAATTATTTTTGGGGTAGGAATTATATTACGAGCATCCTGAAAAATCATGCTTGGGCTTATTTTTTGGTTAGGTCATATTTTCAGGGAAATACGGTAGCAGTATAAAGCCAATTTAATTAGTTTTTTAAAAAAATTAAAGTGGATACCATATATGTGTGTGTATATATATATATATATATATATATATATATATATATATATATATTTGAGTTCCTAGTGACACATCTACATTTTCTTGTAAAACATCCATCAGCTTAACAGAAAGCTACTGAGGTAATTTATGACCTCTTCTCACACAGTTTTCCTTGGCTTTGTATAGCACAGTTAGAATACATTCCATAATTGAATACGATAATTAATGCAAGAAGTGGCATTATTATTTATCTTTATTTTTAAAAATAATATAAAATCTGACTCAGCACTCTTTCTCAAGGATTTAAGGAGAAATTCTACCTCAATCAAATAGAATTCCTCAATCAAATAGGTCACCCAATCTTGGAATCTCAGGGAAGGGCTCTGGACTTCAGGCTGGTGTGAGTCCGAGCCTCAGTTTTCACACTGCTCATCGCCCCAAAGGCTGTGGCTTAGAGCTCAGTTCCTGTGTCCATGCAGCTCACCCATTAGACACCTTGTCTCTCCAGGGTGTGGAAGGAAGTCAAACTAGGGCTCCAAGGTGGGCAGAACCAGACACCTCTCTATTCCCTCAAGAATAAGGAAACCCCACCTGCTGCAGGGGTTGGGATCCATTCTCTTCTCCCTCAACTTCTCAAGTCAACACCCCCTACACACCCACAGAATCTAGATCTCTGCCTTTAAGAGCCTAGATAGTCCAAAACAAGAGTCTTGTAACTACCTAATGGGGGAGACAAGGGCATTCCTTCTAAACCTACAAAGAGAAAATGCATGTCATGCTTTGGTGGTAAATCAGCCAACAAGCAGGGGAACCAGACCCAACTCTGAATGAGGTAATTCTGACAGTAAATCACACCGCTGCATACAAAGGCCTCATGATCTGACTCCGATCCAAATTTCCAGGGGCATCTCTGAGCATTCCTTCTCCTGTATACAATGTTCTCACTTGCTCAAATATTTTTTCTCCTCTTCACCACTGGCTCATCTCCACTCATCTCTTACAGTCATTTGAATCCTCAAAAAGGTGTCAGGGCTCTAGGTTGGCACCGATAATTCCCTTTCTCTTGTGGTCGTAGGCTGACTGCTATAGTACCTCACACCAGTATTCCAAACAGGAGTATGCCAGTAAGTTCTCTGTGTTTGTCTCTTTCATAGGAAGGAAACCACTTCCCAGAAGCCCCCAGCAGCCTGCCCCTCATGGCTTATTGGTCAGAACTGGGTCACATGGCTACTCAGAGCTTCAGGGGAGGCTGGGGAAGCAAAGTTCCTGCCAAAGCTGAGTAGGATTGCCATACTGATTTAGATAAACCATGATTTATGCCCAGACTGGGAACACAGTTGCCTCACCTCTCCAAAAAGATGAGTCCACTTAACAAGGAAGAAGGAAGGAAATGGCTACTCAAGTCTACCATAGAGATCTTGTTCCATTAACTATCCTTTCTTCTCCATTCATGTGGTAGGAACCACTACTATCTCTTTGCCCTTTCTTCCACAGTAGTAGAATTTTTACGTATACACATGGTTGGCCAGAACGTTTGCCTTTCCCAGCCTCTGTTGCAGCTGAGTGTGGCCATGTGGCCAATTTCTAAGAATGGGTTGAAACGGGAAGAAATAAATATAAACACCAAACGTTAAGGAGAAAGTCCTATCCTCCCTCTCCCTCATCCCAGTGGCTGAGATGTGGATGTGGTGGGAGCCATACTGGACCAACTGGGAGAGGATACGACAGAGCTTAGAGACAAGGAGCTGAGGCCCCTAAAAATTTCACACAGCAGAACAGCCACGCCAGCTGAGACTTTTACATGAGAACAACTGTAAACTTCTATCATGTTTAAAGCACTGTGATTTTGCAGCCACACTTATGTCCTAGTATTAATAAATACAACGCCCTCCAATACTCTGCCTATACGCATGTTGTCTCTCCAACCTCAAACAACCTCTCCCTTGACCCCGTGTTTCTCTCTAATTTACATTTAGTCTTTCTCTGTCAGAGCAAGGAACAGATATCAACTCCTGGCTGATTTAGCAGAAAAGGCAGCTCATAGGCTTGTGGAAAATGCTAGACAGCCATCAGTTATCTACTGCCATAATAATGCCACATAAAGACCCACAAAACTTCAGTGGCATATAACATGAACAGTATTTAGCTCATAAGTCTGTGGGGTTCAGCTTATCTGGGCCTGGGCTGATCTCAGTGAGACTTGCTCAAGTGTCTGGGGGTCAACTGTTGATTTTGCCTGAGCTCATTCCTATGTCTGAAGCTCAAGTGGCTGTTGGCTGACTAGGACGGCCTCAGCTGGGGTAACTCAGGGGACACTCCTGGAGCACCCAGTGCCATTGGCCAGGGAGACTGTGCCACTGGGCCCCACTGGACACCTACTACATTAGGCCACCTGGTCAAGACTGGGAGACATAGCAGCCCTACCTAGTACATAGAAACAAACATAGAAAGGCAGCCAAAATAAGAAAACAAATAAATACATCCCAAATGAAAGAACAGGACAAAACTCCAGAAAAAGAACTAAACAAAATGGAGACAAGCAACCTACCAAAGACAGAGTTCAAACAATGGTTATAAAGATGCTCAAGGAAGTTAGTGAAAGCTTCAACAAAGAGATAGGAAACATATAAAAGGACATAGAAATGATAGAAAAGAACCAGTCAGAAGTGAAGAATACAATAACTAAAATGAAGAATGCACTAGGATAAATCACCAGCAGACTAGATGAAGCAGAGGATCAAGTCAGTGATTTGGAAGACAAGGTAGCAGAATGTACCCAGTAAGGACAGCAAAAAGAAAAAAGGAATAAAAAAAGAGGATAGTTTAAGAGTTCTCTGGGACAACACCAAGTATAACAGCATTCGCATCATAGGGGTACCAGAAGGAGAAGAGAAAAAGCAAGGGACTGGGAACCTATTTGATGAAATAATGACTGAAAACTTCCCTAACCTGGCAAAGGACATAGACATACAACCCCATGAAGTGCAGAGTCCCAAAAAGATGTACTGAAGCAGACCCACACCAAGACATATTATAATTAAAATGGCAAAGGTTAAAGACAAAGAATCCTAAAAGCAGAAGAGAAAAACAGTTACCTACAAGGGAGCCCCCATAAGATTGTCAGCTGATTTCTCAACAGAAACTTTGCAGGCCAGGAGGGATTGGCACAAAATATTCAATGTGATGAACAGCAAGGACATACAACCAAGATTACTCTACCCAACAAAGCTATCGTTTAGAATCGAAGGACAGATAAAGAGCTTCCCAGACAAGCAAAAGCTAAAATTGTTCATCAGCACCGAATCAGTATTACAAGGAATGTACAGGGACTTCTTTAAGATTAAAAAGAAAAAAGGGACCAAAATGATGAATAATAAAATGGCAATAGTATATATCTGTCAACAATTACTTTCAATATAAATGGATTAAATCCTCCACTCAAAAAACACAGGAGGGCTGAATAGACAAGAAAATAAGACCATTACATATGCTGCCTACAAGAGACTCACTTCAGATTGAAAAAAACATATAGATGGAAAATAAAGGGATGGAAAAAGATATTTAATGGAAATGAAAAAAAATACAAAAAAAAAAAACTGCGGTAGCAATGCGTATACCAGACAAAACAGAATTTAAAACAAAGGCTGTAACAGGAGACAAAGAAGGACCCAGTAATTCCACTTCGGGGTATTTATCTGAAGAAACTCAAAATGCTACTGTGAGGGGTGGCCAAGATGTGGAGGCAGCCTGGGTGTTCGTCAATAGAAGAATGGATAGACAGGAGGTGGTACATATACACAGTGCGTATTGCTCGACCATGGAAGGGAATGGGTTCTTGCCATCTGCGGCAGCATGGATGGACCTGGAGGGTATTGTGCTGAGTGGAGTATGTCGGATAGTGAAAGACAGAAGCAATGTGATTTCAGTTATATGTTGAATCTAAAGAACAAAATAAACAAAACAGAAACAGACATACATACAGAGAACATTTTGATGGTTGCCAGATGGGAGGAGGGGGATTGGGGTGAGGGGAGAAAAAGGGGAAGTGATTAAAAAGTACAAATGGGGGGCCCAGCCTGGTGTCTCAGGTGGTTAGAGCTCCATGCTCCTAACTCTGAAGGCTGCCAGTTCGATTCCCACATGGGCCAGTGGGCTCTCAACCACAAGGTTGCCAGTTTGATTCCTCGAGTCCTGCAAGGGATGGTGGGCAGCACCCCCTGCAACTAAGATAGAATATGGCACCTTGAGCTGAGCTGCCACTGAGCTCCCGGATGGCTCAGTTGGTTGGAGCACGTCCTCTCAATCACAAGGTTGCCAGTTCAACTCCCACAATGGACGGTGGGCTGCGCCCCCTGCAACTAGCAACGGCAACTGGACCTGGAGCTGAGCTGCGCCCTCCACAACTAAGACTGAAAAAAACTTGAAGATGAACAGCACCCTCCACAACTAAGATTGAAAGGACAACAACTTAACTTGGAAAAAAGTCCTGGAAGTACACACTGTTCCCCAATAAAGTCCTGTTCCCCCTCCCCAATAAAATCTTTAAAAAAAAGAAAAAGAAGTAAAAAAAAAAAAAGTACAAATGGTTGTTACAAAGTAGTTATGGGATGTAGGGTACAGCATAAGGATTACAGTCAATAATATTGCAGTAATTTTGTATGGTATAAGATGGGTCCTAGATTTATCAGGGTGATAGATGGGAGGGGGTTGGGAGCAGGGTGAAAAAGGTGAAGGGGTTAAGAAGTACAAATGGTAGTTACAAAATAATCATGAGGCGGTAAAGTAAAGCACAGGGAATGCAGTTAACAATATGGTAATAACTATGCATAGTGCCAGGTGGGTACTACACTGTCAAGGGGATCACCTATTATATAAATATCTAACCACATGCTGTACACCTGAAATTAATATAATATTGAATGTCAACTGTAACTGAAAAATTAGGGGGGGGAAATGTGAAGTGCAATACGTGGTACAAATTTCCAGGTATAAAATAAATAAGTCATGGGAATGTAATGTACAGCATTGGAAATATAGTCAATAATATTGTGATAACATGGTACGGTGTCAGATGGTTGCTGGACTTATCACGGTGATCACTTCTTTAGGTATATAAATGTTGAATAACTATTGTATACATCTGAAGCTAATATAATATTGTATCTAACTATATTTTTAATAAAAGTCTTTTAAAAATTTTGCAGAACAATGCCTATCCATGTTACATGTAACAGGCTCTGACATCTTCTATTCCTGTCTATTCTATTTCATTAAAGGTACCTACCATGAAATCTATTTCAATCCTTCAATAGTTGACAAACTTATTTTGAAAAGGGCTACATTATAGAAAATTTTGTTCATGGTAATGTGTAAAGGAATGTTAACTGGGCACTGTTTGAAATAAAAATAACTAGACATGACAATTGAGGAATATTCACACAGTGGAACACTACATCGTAGATGGATGAACTAGAGCTCTATGTAGCAACAGGATGCTGGATGATAAAACAGCCAGTTGCTGAAGCATATGTACAGTGTGATGCTATTTATAAAGTTTTAAAACATAGAAAACATGTTGTTAATGGATATGCACATATGTAGTAAAAGTCTACCACATGCATAAAAGTGCTGAACATGTTACTCAGGATTTACGCAGGATTATGGCTTTCACTGGAGAGAGGGAGGAAGAAGAAAAAGGAGGGGCAAAAGGGGACTGTGTCATAAGGTTTTCTTGTTTCTTAACCTTGTTCTTATATGTTATTTATTCTTTATTCTTTAGGGGTTGTCAAACTACCACCCACGAGCCAAATCTGCTTTTAAATGGCCTGGGAGCTAAGAATGGGTTTTACATTTCTCAATTGTTGAAAACAAATAGAAATAATAACAATATGTCATGACATGTGAAAATTCTATAAAATTCAGATTTTCATGTCTACCAATACAGTTTTGTTGAAACACAGCCACACTAGTTCATTTTCATATTGTCTATGATTGCTTTCATGCGACAACAGCAGAGTTGAGTAATTGTAACAGACATTGTATGGCTTGCCAAGTCAAAAATATTTACAATCTGTCCCTTTAGAAAAAGTTTGCCAGCCCCTTGTTTATTGTGTGACATATATTTCATAATAATTTAAAAAATGGTAGCATTAAAGAAAAATTCCAGAAGTAAAATGATGTATAGTTCTACCACCTAACAAATTTGCCTTGTACATCAGTTCATAAGCTTTTTAGTTGTGCTATGTAGCATTCAAATTTGCACATTTTAATGGCATAGCGCGGTTTAGGTTTACAAACCATACAGCATAACTTGTGTAACTCCCTCCTCATGTTTAAACCTTTATGTTCTTTTCATTTCCCCTTTATTTACTATTGGTTACAAGGCGGGAAACATCTTTGCACACAGAGCTTCGCCCCCCCTTGATTTATTTTCTTAAAATCCATTCTTAGGAAAGAAATTCACAATCTTCCCTCCCCCCAACTCTAACAACTCTCTCCCTCCTCTCTTGACTCCAATAACCTTTTGCTTCTTCAGTCTTTCTGCTTATCCCTTTGCCTTCTATCATACAAGTGATCTATCTCATTTGGCTCTTTCTAGTGATTGCTTAGGTACCAAAAGAGTCTTTTGCTCTTAGATCCCAGCTTGACCTCACCATCCCTTTGGTGTCCAACATTCGACAGTGCATTGTGAGGGCTGCTTCTTGCTCTAATTTCTTAACCCTTCCTCTCATGACAGGGTCCACTCCACTCCCTGGCTGAGGTTAAAGTCTGCCCGTGATCTGTTGGTAATGAAGTCCAAAGGCTTTTTTTTTCTCAATTTCTATCTTCCCCATGGAGCTACTGCTCTGGAATTTCCTCTCTACTGTTCTTTGGGCCCTCCCCTCCCCTCCCTCCCTCCTCCCTCCCTCCCTCCCCCTCCCTCCCCTCCCTCCCTCCCCCTCCCCTCCCCTCCCCTCCCCTCCATTCTCAGGGCTTATCTCTTCCATAGAACCTTCTCTAAGGATTGGGAAAAACCCACCTGTTTTGAGTCGGCATTCAATCCATGCATAGCTCTATCCTTAACTCTACTTGGCCCTAATTTAAGTTGTTTCACTCTCCTTTGAATATCAAGTTAAGGAATGAAAAGTAAAAACTTGCAGACAGACCACATTGAGAGTCCTCTACTTAAAGTCAAGATAATCAAACCCTTGAGATAAATTTAAGGATCGCAGGCCACACTGTCCTAGTAACAGAAGATCTACAAGGTGAGGCCCTCAGATTAGCAGCTTCAGTGTAACCTGGGAGCTGGTGAGAAATGCATCACCGTAGGCGCCACCTCAGACCTACTGAATCAGCATCTAGGCTTTCACATGATCTCCAGGTGGTTCACATGTACATTAAAGCATGAGAAGCACTGGTCTAGTGGACCAGCGAGTGTCTGCCACTATAGCCTGTCGCGTCCAGTGCAACACGGGCAGTGAGGGTGCGAGAAGGGGCGGTTTGGGTTAAGTTTTTAAGAAAGAAACAAACAGAGACTTAATGCAATTAAATCTCTCCGAAGGCCAGGGGTCTCTGAGTCTCAGAGGACTGGAGCCCAGAATGAGGCCGACTGGGGGTTTTTATTGAATAGGTATACAAAAACAAGAGAAAGCAACATTGTTTCTTACACGTCTCTGAAACTCACACATCCTAACAGAAAAATAATTTATCTCAATTACCCTTTGTCAGTCAACAGCTGAAGCACAAGGTCCCACAATGTCTTAATTAAGGTATGTACCTTCTTAGGGTCAAGTCTCTCATTTTGTAACAGTTCCGTTGAGCTAAGTGGAGAGAACTGATCTTTATTGTAACTTCTCTCACAAACAGGTGCCAGGGAAAAGCCAGAGCCGGCAACAGCTTTTCCCAGGCAGGGGGAAGAGGAGGCAAGGCCCCTTCCCATATTTTTCTAAGGAGCTCATTGGGGTTCCCCACTTGGTTCCGCCTGGCTTAGGTTGTATCTCCCATGAGATATCTTACCCGTCTTTGGTTGCAAACCGTCTTTTGGGGACCAGACAGACATAAGGTGTAAACACAAGGATGGAACAGAGTCCCAGAAAGGCACAGTATTACAGACTCTTCTTTCCTTAAAGAAAGACATGGGGGGACAGTTGCCTAGGCTGTTGTGTGACTATAATAGCCTCCATCAAAGTGCTCTAAGGATCCCTTGGGAACCTCAAAGCAATGACATTTACCTTTGATGGGGCAAAATATGGTGTAAGAGTAATTAATCTGGCTGCCACAGTTATCACCCCTTTGATGGACAGGGTTGATCCAGTTGGTCTCTTGGACAGGTGGGCAGCTTCCTTCCCTTATCATTCTAGGTATCGGTTCATTCCTTTGAAGCTGCAAACGGGTTCGAAGAGGACAACCTTTCCCAAGAAAGGAAGACTGTTCTTCAACCAAGAGCACAGGCAAACATATGGAATCTTTGGTAAAGTGGACACATCCTAACAAGGTTTAGAAAATGTTTTCTATCATCTTTTCCAACAAAAAATGTGTATGAACAACATAGAACCAAAAGACAACAATAGTGTAGAGTCTTCAATCCTCAGTTAAGCACCTTCCACGTGCCAAGCACTCTGCTAGATGCTGGGGTTATAGCAGAGAACAAAACAGACAAATCCCTGCCTTTGTGGAGTTTACATTCTGGGGGATGGAGATGGACAACAAAATAAGTGAATAACATAGTAGGCAGTGATAGTACTTTAAAGAAAACTAGAGTGATGGAGCCGCTAAATAAATCTTAAATAAGATGATGGTCAGGGAAGGCCTCCCTCAATTGAAGACATTTGGGATGTACCTGAATGAAATGAAGGAGCAAGTCATCTAGATACTTGGGAAAAGTGAATTTCAAACAGAGAAAATTGCTAATGCAAAGGCCTTGAGATAGAAACATGCTTGGATTGTTCAAGGAACAGCAAAAATGCCAATAAGTGTGGTTGGAGCAGATTAAGCAAGGAAGAGAGCGGCAGCATATCATGCAGGGTCTTTAAGGAGCTTAGGCTTTATGTCAAGTGTGATGGAGCCATTTCAAGGTATTGAGCAGAGGAGTGATGTCTGACTGACATTTTAAAAGCTCTCCCTAGATGCTGTGTAGGGAATACACTCTAAGACGGCAAGAGTAGAAGCAGGGAGACTTAATAGGAGGCTGCTGTAAGGATGTTGGTTGGTTTAGATTTGGGTGGTCATGGTGGTGGTGGTGGTGAGAAAGGTCCCAACCATCTCAACTTCCCTGATAAAGACTATTTAATAAGTTATCACCAGACAACTGGAGTGAATTTTTAAAGTCCTGTATGGGAAACTGGCTTAGATGTAGAAAAGCAAGAATAGGGATAACAGGGCTTCTTTGGGTTGAACAATGTTAACAGTATCCCCTGGGAATCAGTGTTATCTAATATTTAATAAACAATTAAGAAAAAAGGAATACTTTGAGACATTTCTAAGTATACAAACTATTCTCTGCTTTCCACATGTGAAATAGCAAGCTAATAGGGAGCTCTTCTGGAACATTTCTGAAGCTCTGTGAATAGGCTGGGAAGTGACAGGTGACTTGCCACATGGATGTCGCATCCAGCGCAATATGGGCAGTAAGAGAACGAGAAGGGGTGGTGAAGGGTTAAGAAAGAAACAGAAATCAAGAAAGTTATGAACCAGGGGCCAAGGGTCTCACAGCCTCAAAGAACTGAGAGCCCCGAATCGGGCCACCTTGTGGCTTTTACTGATGTACACACAAGGAAGCACCATTGTTTTTTCCACGGTCTGTGAGTCTCATACATCATACCAGAAAACTGATTCAAGCGAATCACCCTTGTCTGCAAACAGCCAGAATCAAAAGTCCCAATACGTCTTAATAATAGTGGTATGTACCTTTATGCTGAAAAACCTTTATGCTGAAACTCATTGTTAAGAATACATGGAGAACTGATGTTATCACATCACTGAATCGCTTTCCAAGCAGGTTGTGGGAAGGAATACAGCCACAGAGGCAAAAGCTCTCCTTAGATGGGGGAAGGTGGGGGTCTATGCCCACCTCTATCAACCCCGTGAGTTCTCCTGATGGTCCCCACGTGACTGTGGCTGTCTTAGGCCGTTCCTCTCTTAAGGAATCTTACCCGTCATTGGCTAGCCAGCCATCCTTTGGGGCCAAGCAAGGATATGGCACAAAGATGAAGCAATGTCCCTGAAAGGATTAGTCTCACAGACTCTTCTTTCTTTATGGGTAGGCACCAGGGGACAGACAGGTAGGCTGCTGCGTGACAACACATGGACAAGGGTAAGACAGCTCCTATAGGGAGAGATAATTCAGATGATACCTTTAAGATAATGAACTCTGAACTGCCAGTATGCACTGAAGAAAGGATCTAGAAGTCACTGTAGATCATTTCTTCAAGACTTCAGCTTTTGTAAAGTCCAAAATGCCAGCAAAAGTTCTGGCTGTCCAGAATAAAGACAAAACATCAGCTTCAGCAAAACCTCAGGAAACCCCTCTTGGAGCTCAGTGTGCAGTGCTGGTCACTGCATCCTAAAGAAAAAAAAAAGGAGTTCCGGAAAAATGGCGGAGTGAGGTGAGCCTCTGTAAAGCTCCCCTGGAATTTACAAAGAATCGAACAACAAAAACGCCACAAAGGACTCCCTGCACAGCAGACAGGCAAGACGAAGAGGCCCACTACCGACTGAAATCACCAGCTTAGGTAGTAGAGTTGACCAGATGGAGGAAAGAATCAGTGACATCGAAGATAGAAACCTGGAAATGACACAGATAGAAGAAAGAGACTTGAGACTTAAAAGAAATGAAAGAACTCTACAAGAACTTTCTGACTCCATCAGAAAGAGCAATATAAGAATAATGGGCATACCAGAAGGAGAAGAAAGAGAAGGGAACAGAGAATATATTCAAACAAATTGTCGATGAGAACTTCCCAAATTTGTGGACAGAACTGGACCCTCGAATCCAAGAAGCAAATAGAACACCTAGTTACCTCAATCCCAACAGGCCTTCTCCAAGGCACATTGTATTGAAGCTGTCTAAAATCAACGACAAAGAAAGAATCCTCAAGGCAGCCAGGGAAAAGAAGACGGTAACTTACAAAGGAAAGCCCATTAGATTATCATCAGATTTTTCAGCAGAAACTCTACAAGCCAGGAGGGAGTGGAACCAAATATTCAAACTATTGAAAGAGAGAAATCATGAGCCAAGAATAATATATCCAGCAAAGATATCCTTTAGATATGAAGGAGGAATAAAGACCTTTCCAGACATACAGAAGCTGAGGAATTTTCTAATACACGACCTGCACTACAAGAAATACTAAAGGAGGCTATTCGACCACCATCAACAGGGACAATTTGTGGCAACCACAACTCAAAAGGGGAGAGTAAAGGCCTGAACGGAATATGGGAATGGAGAAAGTAAGCGTGCTGAAGAAAATGGAATACTCTAAATATCAAACTTTCTTTTACATAAACTTAAGGGTAACCACTCAAAATAAATCCAGAATTGAAATATATACTGAAATAAAAGAAGAAACAGAGGAAACATCATAGAATACCACCACACAGAAATAATAGACAACAACAAAAAGGCAAAGAAACAATGGAGACACAGACTTACCAGAAAACTAAAGATAGAATGACAGGAAATCCTCACATATCAATAATCACCCTAAATGTAAATGGACTGAACTCACCAATAAAAAGGCACAGAGTAGCAGATTGGATCAAAAAAATAAACCCAACCATATGCTATCTCCAAGAGACACATCTCAGCTACAAGAACAAGTATAGACTCAAAGTGAAAGGGTGGAAATTGACACTCCAAGCAAATGGTACCCAGAGAAAATCAGGTGCAGCCATAATGATATCAGATGAAACAGACTTCAAGGTGAAAAAGATAACAAGAGACAAAGATGGACATTTCATGACGGTGAAGGGCACTATACAACAAGAAGACGTAACAGTCATCAATATTTATGCCCCCAATCAGGGAGCACCGAAATACACCAAGCAACTACTAACAGAACTAAAGGGAGAAATTGACCAAAACATAATTATACTAGGGGACTTAAATACATCATTGACAGCTATGGATAGATCATCCAAACAGAAAACAAATAACGAAATAGTAGCCCTAAATGACACATTAGATGAAATGGACATAATTGACATTTATAGAGCACTTCATCCTAAAACATCAGAGTATACATTCTTTTCTAGTGTACATGGAACATTCTCAAGTATAGACCATATATTGGGACATAAAATCAGTCTCAACAAATTTAAGAAGATTGAAATCATACCATGCATATTCTCTGATCACAAGGCTTTGAAATTGGATATCAACTGTAAAAAGAAAGCGGGAAAAAACACAAATACATGGAGATTAAACAACATACTTTCAAAGAAGGACTGGGTCAAAGAAGAAATTAGAGGAGAGATCAAAAGATACATAGAAACAAATGACAATGAAAATACATCCTACCAAAATTTCTGGGATGCAGCGAAAGCAGTTTTAAGACGGAAATTTATCTCATTACAGGCCTATCTCAAGAAACAAGAAAACTCCCAAATAAATAACCTCATGTTACACCTTAAAGAACTAGAAAAAGAAGAACAAGTAAAACCCAAGGTCAGCAGAAGAAAGGAAATAACAAAAATTAGAGCAGAACTAAATGAAATAGAGAACAAAAAGACAATAGAAAAAATTAATGTGACAAAGAGCTGGTTCTTTGAAAAGATTAACAAAATTGACAAACCCTTGTCTAGACTTACTAAGATAAAAAGAGAGAAGACACTGATTAACAAAATCAGAAACGTAAAAGGGAAGTTATCACGGACACCACAGAAATACAAAGGATCATCCAAGAATACTATGAAGGACTATATGCCACCAAATTCAACAACCTAGAAGAAATGGACAAGTTCTTAGAAACATATAGCCTTCAAGGCTGAACCATGAAGAACTGGAAAATCTAAACAGACCGATCACCAGTAATGAAATTGAATCAGTCATCCAAAACCTTCCCAAAAGCAAAAGTCCGGGACCAGATGGCTTCACTAGTGAATTCTACCAAACCTTCAAAGAGGATCTAATACCAATTCTGCACAAACTCTTCCAAAAATTGAAGAAGAGACAGTACTCCCTAACTCATTTTATGAGGCCAACATTACCCTGATACCAAAACCTGGTAAGGACAGCACAAAAAAGAAAACTACAGACCAATATCTCTAATGAATACCGATGCAAAAATCCTAAATAAAATTCTAGCAAATCGAATACAACAATGCATTAAAAGATTATTCATCACGACCAAGTGGGGTTCATCCCGGGGCACAAGGATGGTTCAACATCGCAAATCCATCAATGTGATACATCACATAAACAAAATAAAGGACAAAAATCATATGATTATATCAATTGATGCAGAAAAAGCATTTGACAAGATACAACATCCATTTATGATTAAAACACTTAATAAAATGGGTATAGAAGGAAAATACCTTAACATAATAAAGGCCATATATGACAAGCCCTCTGCTAATCTCATAATTAATGGAGAAAAACTGAAGCCCTTTGCTCTACGTTCAGGAACACGACAGGGATGTCCCCTATCACCTCTGCTTTTCAACATAGTGTTGGAAGTCCTTGCCAGAGCAATCAGGCAAGAGAAAGAAATAAAAGGCATCCAAATTGGGAATGAAGAAGTTAAATTATCACTCTTTGCAGATGACATGATGCTATATATAGAAAACCCTAAAGACTCCACCAAAAAGCTATTAGAAACAATCAACGAATACAGTAAAGTTGCCGGCTACAAAATCAACGCACAAAAGTCCATTGCCTTCCTATATACTAACAATGAAATCTCAGAAAAAGAAATACAAAAACCAATTCCTTTTGCAATTGCAGCAAAAAGAATAAAATACCTAGGAATAAACTTAACCAAGGATGTGAAAGACCTATATGCTGAAAACTATAAGACATTTTTGAAAGAAATTGAAGAAGACACAAAGAAATGGAAAGACATTCCGTGCTCATGGATTGGAAGAATCAACATAGTTAAAATGGCCATATTACCCAAAGCAATATACAGATTTAATGCAATCCCCATCAAAATTCCAATGGCATATTTTAAAGAAATAGAACAAAAATCATCAGATTCGTTTGGAACCACAAAAGACCCCGAATAGCCAAAGCAATCTTAAGAAAAAAGGACAATAATGGAGGTATCACACTTCCTGACTTTGGCTTGTACTACAGGGCTACAATAATCAAAATAGCATGGTATTGGCAGAAAAACAGACACATAGACCAATGGAATAGAATTGAGAACCCAGAAATAAAACCACATAAATATGGACAGATAATTTTGACAAAGAAGCTAAAAACATACAATGGAGCAAAGACAGCCTCTTCAATAAATGGTGCTGGGAGAATTGGATAGCCACGTGCAAAAGAATGAAACTGGACTGCTATTTGTCACCATGTACCAAAGTTAATTCAAAATGGATCAAAGACTTAAGCATAAGACCTGACACAATAAACTGCATAGAAGAAAACATAGGTACTAAACTTATGGACCTTGGGTTCAAAGAGCATTTTATGAACTTGACTCCAAAGGCAATGGAAGTAAAAGCTAAAATAAACGAATGGGACTATATGAAACTTAAAAGCTTCTGCACAGCAAAAGAAACCATTGACAAAATAAAGAGGCCACCAACTGAATGGGAGAAGATTTTTGCAAACAGTGCCTCCGATAAGGGGCTAGTATCCAGAATATACAAGGAACTCATGCAACTCAACAACAAAAAACAAACAACCCAATTGAAAAATGGGCAGAGGACTTGAAGAGACATTTCTCCAAAGAGGACATACAAATGGCAAATAGACATATGAAAAAATGCTCAACATCACTAATCATCAGAGAAATGCAAATCAAAACCACAATGAGATATCACCTCACCCCAGTCAGAATGGCTATCATCAACAAGACAAATAATAACAAATGTTGGAGAGGCTGTGGAGAAAAAAAACCCTCATACACTGTTGGTGGGAATGCAGACTGGTGCAGCCGTTATGGAAGGCAGTGTGGAGGTTCCTCAAAAATTACGAATAGAATTGCCATATGACCCAGCAATCCCTCTCCTGGGTATCTACCCAAAACATCTGAAAACATTTAGAGATAAAGACACGTGTGCTCCAATGTTCATTGCAGCTTTGTTTACGGTGGCCAAGACATGGAAACAACCAAAATGTCCTTCGATAGATGAATGGATAAAGAAGTTGTGGTATATATACACAATGGAATACTATTCGGCAGTAAGAAAAGATGATATAGGAACATTTGTGACAACATGGATGGACCTTGAGAGAGTAATGCTGAGCAAAACAAGTCAGACAGAAAAAGCAGAGAACCATGTGATTTCACTGATATGTGGTATAGAAACCAAAAATAACAAAAGAACAAGACAAACAAATGAGAAACAGAAACTCATAGACACAGACAATAGTTTAGTGATTACCAGAGGGTAAGGGGGGTGGGGGGTGGGAGATGAGGGTAAGGGGGATCGAATATATGGTGATGGAAGGAGAACTGACTCTGGGTGATGAACACACAATGGGATTTATAGATGATGTAATACAGAATTGTACACCTGAAATCTGTGTAATTTTACTAACAATTGTCACCCCAATTAATTTAATAAAAAAAAAAAAAAGATTTATGTATATAAATAAATACATATGCTCTCTCTTCCCCAAAAATATTAGACTCAATAACCTCATTCCCCCCAAAGAAAACTGTACCCTTTCCCCTTCCCATAGGTCCTTTACCTGCTTCTTCCCCTCTCCTGGTTAAGGAACTTTCAGCCCCGCCTCCCTGCCGGTCCGAGCTCCGCCTTCCCGGTCCACCTGTGTGCCCGGCCCCTGACGTCACCGCTCGGCTTCAGCGGCTTGCAGGATTCCGGCTCCTGATTGGTTCGTCCGACCACGGCCTGGCAGTCCACCAATGGCAGCGGCGCTGGGTGGGGAGCTGGCCCTCCAGCAGCCAGGAGCAGGTGACCGGCAGCGGGCAGAGACTGAGTTGTGTAACTTGGGGGAAGGACTGGAGGGACAGTCCCCATTTTTCCTGTGTGGGGCCCTCTTCCCATGCAGCCAGCAGGCAGGCACCATTTCCTCTGTTGATCCTGCCCCCGCAGGGCAAATCTGAAACTGATTAGCCTGGTGAGCTCCGCTGCTCTGCTGCTGACTCACTGAGACCCTGCCTCACCCCGCTTGCCTACTGCAGGAGGCCGTATCAGTGGCTGAACCTTATGGGAGCCAGCAGATGGCTGCAGGTCTCAGTGTGTCCGGGCTTTTTGTGGAGCTACCCCAGGCCTGGTACTGGTGGCAGCTGTTCTTGGTTTGCAACGTGGGCTCTCCCATGTGCCTCCAGGTACAGCACAGGCAGCAGCCAATGGCAGATCGGTTTGTAGCTCCTACCAGGTACTCCCCAGTCAGTCACAGGCAGTGGCTGATCTGGGCCTGCACCAGAGCCCTCCGAAAAGGCCCCACAACCAACATACTTGGAGGTTGGCTTCAGACCACAGCAGAGCACCACCCAATTAGCCCCAAAGTGTCACACACAAAGGGCAGTCTCAACAGGCAACAGATCTCACTGGGGAAAAACCTGTGCTGTGGGGTAAGCCCCCTGCACAGCAGCCTATAAGCTGTGAATGTAGCCAAACCCCACAGTCAGTCAGCCTGAGGGTCAATCTCACCCACTGATGTACCAACAGTAAACAAGGCTCAACTATAACAGGAAGGCACACACAACCCACACAGGGAACATTCCTGGAGCAGGTGACCAGGGAGACTGTGCCACGGAGCCCCACTGGACACCTACTACATATGCCACGTGGCCAAGACTGGGAGACATAGCAGCCCTACCTAATACATAGAAA
Organism: Rhinolophus sinicus; assembly: GCF_036562045.2. Taxonomy (NCBI): domain Eukaryota; kingdom Metazoa; phylum Chordata; class Mammalia; order Chiroptera; family Rhinolophidae; genus Rhinolophus; species Rhinolophus sinicus. The sequence goes on from NC_133755.1 coordinate 88,591,868, forward strand.
CAAACATAGAGAGGTGGCCAAAATGAGGAAACAAAGAAATACATCCCAAATGAAACAACAGGAGAAAACTCCAGACAAAGAACTAAACAGAATGGAGACAAGCAACCTACCAAAGACAGAGTTCAAACAATGATTATAAGGATGCTCAAGGAGCGTAGTAAAAACTTCAACAAAAAGATAGCAAGTATATAAAAGGACATAGAAACCATAGGGAAAAAAGTCAGAAGTGCAGAATACAATAACTAAAATGAAGAATGCACTGGGATAAATCACGAGCAGACTAGATGAAGCAGAGGATCAAATCAGTGATTTGGAAGACAAGGTAGCAGAATGTACCCAGTAGGAAAAGCAAAAAGAAAAAAACAATAATAATAATTTTAAAAAGAGGATAGTTTAAGAGTTCTCTGGGACAATATCAAGTATAATAACATTCGCATCATAGGGGTACCAGAAGGAGAAGAGAAAAAGCAATGGACTGGGAACCTATTTGATGAAATAATGACTGAAAACTTCCCTAACCTGGCAAAGGACATAGACATACAACCCCATGAAGTGCAAAGAGTCCCAAACAAGATGTACTGAAGCAGGCCCACACCAAGACACATTATAATTAAAGTGGCAAAGGTGAAAGACAAAGAATCCTAAAAGCTGCAAGTGAAAAGCCGTTAGTTACCTACAAGGGATCCCCCATAAGATTGTCAGCTGATTTCTCAACAGAAACTTTGCAGGCCAGAAGGGATTGGCACAAAATATTCAATGTGATGAAAAGCAAGGACATACAACCAAGATTACTCTACCCAACAAAGCTATCATTTAGAATTGAAGGTGAGATAAAGAGCTTCCCAGACAAGAAAAAGCTGAAATTGTTCATCAGCACCAAATCACTATTACAAGGAATGTTACAGGGACTTCTTTAAGATAAAAAAAAAAAAAGATCAAAGTTATGAATAATAAAATGGCAACAATACATATCTCTCAACAATTACTTTCAATGTAAATGGATCTAATGCTCCTCTCAAAAAACATAGGAGGCTGAATAGACAAGAATACAAGACCCTTACATATGCCGCCTACAAGAGACTCACTTCAGATTGAAAGACACATACAGACCGAAAGTAAGGGATGGAAAAAGATATTTCATGGAAATAAAAAAATAAATAAGCTGGGGTAGCAATACTTATACCAGACAAAACAGAATTTAAGACAAAGGCTACAATAGGAGACAAAGAAGGACCCAGTAATCCCACTTCTGGGTATTTATCGGAAGAAACCCAAAACGCTACTGTGAGAGGTGGCCAAGATGTGGAGGCAGCCTGGGTGTTCGTCAATAGAAGAATCGTACATATATACAGTGGATATTGCTCAGCCATGGAAGGGAATGGCTTCTTGCCATCTGCGGCAGCAGGGATGGACCTGGAGTGTGTTGTGCTGCGTGGAGTATGTCAGACAGTGAAAGATGGAACCAATGTGATTTCAGTTATATGTGGAATCTAAAGAACAAAATAAACAACACAGAAACAGACTCATAGATACAGAGAACATTTTGATGGCTGCCAGATGGTGGAGGGGTTGCGGTGGGGGGAGAAAAAGGGGAAGGGATTAAGAAGCACAAATGGTTGTTACAAAGTAGTCATGGGGATGTAGGGTATAGCATAAAGATTATAGTTTAATATTGTAGTAATTATGTATGGTGTCTGATGGGTCCTAGATTTATCAGGGTGATGGATGGGAGGGGTTTGGGGACAGGGTGAAGAAGGTGAAGGGGTTAAGAAGCACAAATTGGTAGTAACAAAATAATCATGAGGCCGTAAAGTAAAGCATAGGGAATACAGTTAATACTATGGTAATAACTATGCATAGTGCCCGGTGGGTACTACACTGTCAAGGGGATCACTTATTACATTATGTAAAAGTCTACCCACTACGCTGTACACCTGAAATTCATATAAAATAATATTGAATGTCAGCTGTAACTGAAAAATTAAAGAGGCGGGAAAAGTGATGGGCAATAAGTGGTCCAAATTTCCAGGTGTAAAACAAATAAGTCATGGGAATGAAATGTACAGCATAGGGAATATAGTCACAATATTGTGATAACATGGTACAGTGTCAGATGGTTGCTGGACTTATCACGGTGATCACTTCTTTAGGTACATAAATGTTGAATAACTATTGTATACACCTGAAGCTAATATAATATTGTATCAAAAAATATTTTTAATAAAAATCTTTAAAAAAATTGTGCAGAACAATGCCCATCCATGTTACATGTAACACGCACTGACCTCTTGTATTCCTGTCTATTCTATTTCATTAACGGTACCTACCTTGAAATCTATTTCAATTCTTCAACAGTTGACAAAACATATTTTGAAAAAGGCTGCAATAGAGAAAATTTTGCGCATGGTAATGTGTAAAAGAATGTTAACTGCGCACTGTTTGAAATAAAAATAACTAAACATGACAATTTTTAAGGAATATTCTCGTGTGGAACACTGCATCGTAGTTAAGATGGATGAACTAGAGCTCTATGTAGCAACAGGATGCTGGATGAAAAACAAGCCAGTTGCTGAAGCATATGTACAGTGTGATGCTATTTATGAAGTTTCAAAACATGTTGTTCATGGATATGCACGTATGTAGTAAAAGTCTACAACATGCATACAAATGCTGAACATATAACTCAGGATTATGGTTTTCACTGGAGAGAGGGAGGGGAAGAAGAAAAAGGAGGGGCAAAAGGGGACTGTGTCATAAGGTTTTCTTGTTTCTTGACCTTGTTCTTAAATGTTATTTATTCTTTATTCTTTAGGTGTTGTGAAACTACCACCCACGAGCCAAATCTGTTTTTGGATGGCCTGGGAGCTAAGAATGGGTTTCACATTTCTCAATTGTTGAAAAAAAATTGAAATAATAACAATATGTCATGACATGTGAAAATTATATAAATTTCAGATTTTCATGTCTACCAAAAGAGTTTTGTTGGAACACAGCCACACTAGTTTGTTTTTATATTGTCTATGGTTGCTTTCATGCAACAACAGCAGAGGTGGGTAGTTGTAACAGACATTGCATGGCTTGCCAAGTCAAAAATATTTACAATCTGTCCCTTTCTAGAAAAAGTTTGCCAGCCCCTGGTTTATTATGTGATATATATTTCATAATAATTTTAAAAATGGTAGCATTAAAGAAAAATTCCAGAAATAAAAAGATGTATAATTCTACCACCTGAAAAATTTGCTTAGTTTTTCCCTATTTTCTTGTAGTCTTTGATAAAATCCATACATTTTTATTGAAATCAGGCAAAGACATTGTGCATTCTGCTCCCCCACCCTTGTACATCAGTTCACAAGCTTTTTTGTTGTGCTATGTAGCATTCAAATTTGCACACTTTAATGGCATAGTGAGGTTTAGATTTACAAACCATAGAGCATAATTTGTGTAACTCCCTCCTCATATTTAAATCTTTATGTTCTTTTCATTTTCCCCTTATTTTTATTGGTTACAAGGCAGGGGACATCTTTGCACACAGAGCTTCACCACCCCCCCCCTTGACTTATTTTCTTAAAATCCATTCTTAGGAAAGAAATTCACAATCTTCCCTCCCTCCAACTCTAACAACTCTCTCCTTCCCCTCTCAACTCCAATAACCCTTTGCTTCTTCAGTCTTTCTGCTTATCCCTTTGCCTTCTATCATACAAGTGATCTATCTCATTTGGCTCCTTCTAGTGGTTGCTTAGGTACCAAAAAATTCTCTTGCTCTTAGATCCCAGCTTGACCTTACCATCCTTTTGGTGGCCCAACATTCGATAGCGCATTGTGAGGGCTGCTTCTCGCTCTAATTTTTTAACCCTTCCTCTCATGACAGGGTCCACTCCACTCCCTGGCTGAGGTTAAAGTCTGCCCGTGATCTGTTGGTAATGAAGTCCAAAGACTTTTTTTCCTCAATTTCTATCTTCCCCATGGAAATACTGCTCTGGAATTTCCTCTCTACTGTTCTTCCTGTCTTCTCTTCTTTTCTCTTCCTTTTCCTTTCCTCCTCTCTCTCTCTCTCTCTCTCTCTCTCTCTCTCTCTCTCTCGCTCTCTCTCTCATGTCTCACGCCTTATCTCTTCCATAGAACCTTCTTGGCATACACCCACCTCTTTTGAGTCCACATTCAACCCACGCATAGCTCATTCCCTTAACTCTACTTGACCTAACCTATGTTGTTTTACTCTCCTTTGAATGACTATCAAGTTAAGGAATGAACAGTAAAAACTTGCAGGCAGACCACATTGAGAGTCCTCTACTTAAAGATTCAAGATAATCAAACCCTTGAGATAAATTCAAGGATCGCAGGCCACACTGTCCTAGTAACAGAAGATCTACAAGGTGAGGCCCTCAGATTAGCAGCTTCAGTGTCACCTCGGAGCTGGTGAGAAATGCATCACCGTAGGCGCCACCTCAGACCTACTGAATCAGCATCTAGGCTTTCACATGATCTCCAGGCGGTTCACATGTACATTAAAGTATGAGAAGCATTGGTCTAGTGGACCGGCGAGTGTCTGCCACTATAGCCTCCATCAAAGTGTTCTAAGGATCCCTTGGGAACCTCAAAGCAATGATATTTACCTCTGATGGTGAAAAATATGGTGTAAGAGTAATTAATCTGGCTGCCACACTTATCACCCCTTTGATGGACAGGGTTGATCCAGTTGGTCTCTTGGACAGGTGGGCAGCTTCCTTCCCTCATCATTCTAGGTAGCAGGTCATTCTTTTGAAGCTGCCAAAGGGCTCAAAGAAGACACTCTTTCCCAAAAAAGGAAGACTGTTCTTCAACCAAGAGCACAGGCAAACAAATGGTATCTTTGGTAAAGTGGACACATCGTAACGAGGTTTAGAAAATGTTTTCTATCATCGTTTCCAACAAAAAAATGTGTATGAACAACATAGAACCAAAAGACAACAATAGTTTAGACTCTTCAATCTCTCAGTTAAGCACCTACCACGTGGCAAGCACTATTCTAGGTGCTGGGGTTATAGCAGCGAACAAAACAGACAAATCCCTGCCTTTGTGGAGTTTACATGCTGGGGGATGGAGATGGACAACAAAATAAGTAAATAACACAGTAGGCAGTGATAGTACTTTAAAGAAAACTGCAGTGGTGGAGCCAGCTAAATAAATCTTAAATAAGATGGATGGTCAGGGAAGGCTCCCTAAATTGAAGATGTTTGGGATATACCTGAATGAAATGAAGGACCAAGTCATCTAGATACTTGGGAAAAGTAAAATCCAAACAGAGGAAATTGCCAATGCAAAGGCCTTGAGATAAGAACATGCTTGGATTGTTCAAGGAACAGCAAAAATGCTTGGAGCAGATTAAGCAAGGAAGAGAATGGGACCAAATCATGCAGGGTCTTTAAGGAGCTTAGGTTTTATGTCAAGTGTGATGGAGCCATTTCAAGGTATTGAGCAGAGGAGTGATGTCTGACTAACATTTTAAAAGGCTCTCTCCGGCTGCTGTGGAGGGAATACACTCTAAGAGGGTAGGAGTAGAAGCAGGGAGCTTAATAGGAGGCTGCTGTATGGATGTTGGTTGGTTTAGATTTGGGTGGTCATGGTGGTGGTGGTGGTGAGAAAGGTCCCAGCCATCTCAACTTCCCTGATAAAGACTATTTAATAAGTTCTCACCAGACAACTGGAGTGAATTTTTAAAGTCTTGGATGGGAAACTGGCTTATGTAGAAAAGCAAGAACAGGGATAACAGGGCTTCTTTGGGTTGAACGATGTTAACAGTATCCCCTGGAATCAGTGTTATTTAACATTTAAAAACAATGAAGAAAAAAGGAATACTTTGAGACATTTCTAAGTATACAAACTATACTCTGCTTTCCACATGTGAAATAGCAAGCTAATAGGGAGCTCTTCTGGAACATTTCTGAAGCTCTGTGAATAGGCGGGAAAGTGACAGGTGACTTGCCACATGGATGTCGCGTCCAGCGCAATACGGGCTGTGAGAGAACCAGAAGGGCCCGTGAAGGGTTAAGAAAGAAACAGAAATCAAGAAAATTTTGCACCAGGTGCCAAGGGTCTCACAGCCACAAAGGACTGAGAGCCCCGAATCGGGCCACCTTGTGGCTTTTATTGATGTACACACAAGGAAGCAGCAATGTGTTTTCCACGGTCTGTGAGTCTCATACATCACACCAGAAAACTGATTCAAGCCAATCACCCTTGCCTGCAAACAGCCGGAATCGAAAGTCCCAAGATGTCTTAATAATAGTGGTATGTACCTCCCCAGGGACAAAACCTTTATGCTGAAACTCGTTGTTAAGAATAGATGGAGAACTGATGTAATCACATCACTGAATCACTTCCCAAGCAGGTTGTAGGAACGAATTCAGCCACAGAGGCAGAAGCTCTCCTTACACAGGGGAAGGTGGGGGTCTATGCCCACCTCTATCAACCCCGTGAGTTCTCCTGATGGTCCCGACATGACTGTGCCTGTGTTAGGTCGTTCCTCTCTTGAGGAATCTTACCCGTCATTGGTTACCCAGCCTCCTTTGGGGCCAAACAAGGATATGGCACAAAGGTGAAGTAATGTCCCTGAAAGGATTAGTCTCACAGACTCTTCTTTCTTTATGGGTAGGCACGAGGGACAGACAGGTAGGCTGCTGCGTGACAACACAGGGACAAGGGTAAGACAGCTCTTATAAGGAGAGAAATTCAGATGATACCTTTAAGATAATGAACCCTCAATTGCCAGTATGCACTGAAGAAAGGGATTTAGAAGTCACTGTAGATCATTTCTTCAAGGCATCAGCTTTTGTAAAGTCCAAAATGCCCGCAAAAGTTCTGGCGGTCCAGAATAAAGACAAAACATCAGCTTCAACAAAACCTCAGGAAACCCCTTTGGAGCTCAGTGTGCAGTGCTGGTCACTGAATCCTAAAGGGAAAAAAAAAGAAAAACAGCCAAAGAAAGGCAGCTAAAATGTTTAAAACATAAGAACAAATGGATAAGAGATGCTTTTGTTTGATGGATTAAATGCTCATAAAGGTCAGTACATGAGACAAGATGAGGTGAAAGTCTATAAAATCACGAAAGGTCCAGAGAAAGTAAAAACAGCTCTTTTTATACAATCCCATGATTGTGAAATTAGAGGGCAAAAGAATCTCGAAAATGGGGGTAATGTCTAAGTAGAAACAGGCCGCTGGAAGGCATATAAAAATGTCCTCTAGACAGGGGTTCCTTAAGTATTCTCCAATATGTGGAAAGACGTGTGGCAGCAGTAAACAAGCCACCTCAACAGTCCTTTGTTGCGATGGAAACTATTCTGACTGGTGTGTGCTCTCTGCCCAGGCCCCTCATCACTGGTGTACAACCACAGAAACTCAAAAAGAGCAAAAACACTGACAAGACATTCAAAGGATTCAAAATGCTAATATTAAATCTCATTCTGGATTTAAAACTAGATTGAAAATAAAGTCAAGGGTGAAAAATTTATAATAGATTAACAAGAGAAATTAAGTCTGTTTGGGGTTATATCCTTAATCTTTGTGATTCACGTCATGGAGATATATTATGTCCTCGCAAGAAACGTTACTTGCTGCTCTGAATTGGATGAATACTTTGTCAGCATCTGGGTTCTGGTCAGAAAGTGACAGTTATTGGTTGAAACAGGCATTAGGTCATTTGAACTTCACCCACAGCACAAGTCCTTCAATAGTGTTCAATGAACAGAGAGGAAGATTCTCATGAACCAACCGTTACTCACGTGTTGAACAGTTAGCAACCATAGGCTATCGGACCCATATTCATCTTCATTCACAGATTAAAAAAAAAAAAAAATCGGCGTCCAAACCGAAAGGGAAACGGAGGGTAATAACCAGTGTCACCGAGCTGGGTGGGAGATTTTAAAGTGCGCTGCAAACAACACATGGGACCTTATTTTTAGGTCAAGATTTATGTATATAAATAAATACATATGCTTTCTCTTCCCCAAAAATATTAGACTCAAGAACCTCATTCCCCCCAAAGAAAACTACCCGTTCTTCTTCCCATTGGTCCTTTACCTGCTTCTTCCCCTCGCCAGGTTAAGGAACCTTCAGCCCCGCCTCCCTGCCGGTCCGAGCTCCGCCTTCCCGGTCCACCTGTGTGCCCGGCCCCTGACGTCACCGTTCGGCTTCAGCGGCTTGCAGGATTCCGGCTCCTGATTGGTTCGTCCGACCACGGCCTGGCAGTCCACCAATGGCAGCGGCGCTGGGTGGGGCGGTGCCCATATCCAAGGGGGCGCTCCCAGCAGCCAGGACCGGGTGACCGGCAGCAGGGGAAGCGGCCTGGGTTGGCCCTCCGATTGTGGGGTCCTGGGGGCATCTCGCCGAGTACCCCCCGGCCCGCCTACCAGGCCTTCCCCCGGCCAGAGCAATGGCTGCCGAGAACAGCGAGCAGTTCTGGAAGAGGAGCGCCAAGCTGCCGGGGAGGTGAGCCCAGGAGCTGAGAGGAGGAAGAGGGGATTGGACCAAACCCTTCCAGATCTGAAGCCCTGAATCTCGCGGGCCTGGGGTCCCGCCGACCCCGGCAGGCTGGTTTGGGGAACGTGGGCTGGGGGAGCTGGGGCGGCCTGGTGGCGGCAGGGCAGCTGTCAGGCTGAGGCGCAGGCAGCAAGCTGTGGGGACGGCTGGTTGTGGGAGCAGCCCGGGGTCTGGGGGGGAGGGCTCTGGAGGGGCTGCCCTCAGCCGGGCGGTGGCCGGAGTCCGGGCGTAAGAGACCCTGGAGTGGGATGAGTAGCCTGTGTCCGTCCTGGGTTAGGAGGCCCGGCCCTGGAACTGCTTCTCACTTTAAACAGAACTCTCTTGGGGGGTCTCCCCCACGCACAGGTGGTTGTTTGGACACGGATGGCCCCTTCCCCTGCTCCTCCAGCTCGGCACGTAGGAACCTTTTCCCTGGATTCCAACAAGGTTCTGCTGGGAGCTTGGGACCGTCTGCAGGGGGACAGGAGAAATGAGGAAAAGTCTCAGGCCCGACCTTACTTTATCTTCAGTTTGCCTTTTCCCATTAGGAATTATTACAGGGTGACCCAAGAATTGAAGTTATTTCTTTAGCCTTTTCTAAGGATTTATTCAACCCCAAGTGGCCCCTTACCCTCCTGCGTTGTATTGTTCTTTTTGTGGAAATGCACTAAATTTTCATTCTTCAGTTGATTGAATGGAGAGCAGACCTTCTAAGCTACTTTTCCCCCCCCTTTTTGTTGTGTGTTGAGACCATTAGCAATGGTACATCCATCGATCTGCTTTTGGTTTACAGTTTCAATTTGTTTTGGGCAGTGTCCTGAGAAGTATAAGGAGGAGTGTATGTTTCAGTCGTTTAAGATTTCTGACAACCACAGTCTACTTGGTGATGAAATTTATGTGGGTTGCCCCACGTGCTACCTTTCCTCCTTGATTCAGGTCTTTTCCTTCTGGAATAATCCTTTGAATTTGTGACATTTCTTTTTTAATAACAAGAGAGAAATGAGGGTCAGTGGTCGCTATATAGCAGACTTATTTAAGCTCCTATTAGACATATGGAGAACGGTGGGAATCAGCTTCTAGTGACACGGTATTGAAATAATATGAGAGAATGCAGAGATAGCTTCAGATGAAAGTGCTGTGGAATCACAGTGTTAATGTCAGTGCTAAAGACTTCTGTGTTTTTAGATAAGCACCACTTCCTGCCAACTGATTCCTTTTCCTTCCTGGTCTAGTGAGCTCTCCAGTCTCACTAACTGTTGTTCTCTGGGGTTTTCCATAGTCAGATCATTAAATGTTGACATCCTATTAGACATGCATGGGAGAACTGTTAAATCAGGAAGCAGTAGATGAGATGTGGGACATGCACGGTCTTTTGTGCCTACTGAGTGCTGGTTGTTATTAACAATCTTTTGTTTTCTGTGTTTCCTGTTTTCGACAATAGGAACAGTCATCTTTTTTCAAGGCACTACTTTTGCAAGATAGAAAGAGGAGTCTTTTCAGTTTTCTCAAGTTTCTGGCTTCCTTTTTCATTTTGAAGAGGAATGTAGAGGGATAGAGGAGAGATCATTTCAGTTCAGAAAGACTTGGGTTATTGTTTGGACCCTTTTACCTGTGTGATTAAGGACAGATGGTTTGCTCAATTTCTCTAGGCCTCAATGTCCTGATCTATGAAATGAGGATAAAAATACTTTCCTCAAGGTTTCTATGAGGACTTCATTTAACATCCTATTTGTAAAGAACCAAGGACAGTATTTATTTAGTACATTATGGTTGCTCGATATATACTTGTAATTAGTACTACTGTTATTCATAGAGCAAATAAACCTTTACTCAGATCCTTACCCTGGTGCGAGGTATTTATGTTCATTGTTTATCTTGAGACATCAAAGTGTTGCCATGATTGACAGTACTTTTTATACCTTGCTTGTTGAGGGAAAATATTGTTTAGTTATGTGCTTTTACCAGGGAAGCCTCCAGGATCCCCTGTTTATGGGGACAACTATTTTTAGATAGTAAGTGCTTTGATTTAAGGAAAATGTTAGGGCATTTTCTCAAGAATAGAATTTGTGCATTTGTAGTCTTTCCATTTTAGTGAAGAAACACTTTCTCCTGGTGGGGAAATGACATAGACAACTGTGTTTAGATCCATTGCAGCCTAAAAGTGACACTAGTTGACTTCTCTTTGCAAACTGAAAGGTAAAAATTCAAAGCAATGTCAGGTTCCTTTCACTTTCTTTGATCATGATTCAGCAACCTTAATGACAAAGAGGAATTTTTTAGTAATATAGCTTAAGTTCACAATGAATTAAACAAACTTGTTTAAAACAACAGCTTTATTGAGATATAATTCATATACTATAAAAATTCACCCACTATTTAGTGGTATTTAGTATATTCATCTAGAGTATGATGGTTTTGTACAACCATCACCACTAATTTCAGTACGTTTTTATCACCCCAAAAATAAGTCTCATATCCATTAGTAGTCACCTCCATTCCTCCCCACCCTCCTCAGCCCCTGGCAGCCACTAATCTTCCTTTTTCTATAGATTTACTTATTCTGGACATTTCTTATAAATGGAATACTGTGATATTAGGCCTTTCCTGGACTCTTTCATTAAGCATAATGTTTTCAAGGCTCATTCATGTTATACCACGTATCAGTATTTTATTCCCTATTATTGCTAAATATTAAATGGTTGTGCCTCATCAGTTGATGGACATTTACGTTTCCACTTTTTGGCTACTGTGAATAATGCTGTAAAATTCATGTGAAGGTTTCTGTGTGGATGTATGTTTTCCATTCTTTGTGTATATGTAGGAGTGGAATGGCTGGGTCACGTGGTAACTTGGTGGAATGAAACATATTTTTAAGTTCTCTCAGTCACATGCGTACATAAGAGCCCTGTGTACTTAATACATCACATGGTCCTTGTACGGATGCCTAGGAAGATAGGAGGCGATATGTACCACGTGGTTAAGAATCAGGCTTCGGGAACTTGCAGCTAATAGGTAAGTCAGTCCTGAGATCTAACGTACAGCGTAGGGATTATAGCCAACAGCACTATAGTATAAACTTCACAGTTGCTGGGAGACTAGGTCTTAATTGTTCTCACCAGAAAAAAGAAATTATAATTATGTGATGTGAGGAAGTTGTTAGCTAACAATTTGGTGGTAATAAATTTCGATAGATAAATATATCAAGCCAACACATTGTGCAGCTTAAACTTTCACAATGTTTGTCAATTATATCTCAAATAATTTTTAAAAAGGTGAAGTCTTTGGAACCTGACTTGAAATAAGATAGTAGGAAAGCATTTATGTGAAGTTCAAGAACAGGCAAAACTAGTTGATGGTTGATTGGGGTCAGTGGTTGGTGGGGAGTGTTGACTGGGGAGGAGCGTGAGCCTTCTGGGGCAGGACGTGTCCTTCACCTTGATCAGGGTGGGTGGTTTTATGTATACGGGGGGTGCCAAAAAATGTATGCGCATTGTAAGAAAGGAAAACTATTAAAATTGTAATACTCACTATATACCGATAACAAAAGATAAATACAAGTCACGTTTGACGTCTGCAGTTACAAGACGTGCTCAGAGTGGTTCCCGTCAACGTCCAGACACTTCTGATGATGGTGAACTACTGCTTGAGCAACGTTGACCAAAGTGTCCACTTGTCTACATTTTTTGGAACCCCCAGTATGTATGAAGCCATCCAGCTGTACAGTTAAGATTTGCGTAGTTACTGTAAGTAAGTTATATCACATTTTAAAAGTTAAAAAAAGCTCTTGATGTCATCAAAATGGCAGCGTGAGGTGAGCCTCTGTAAACCTCCCCTGGAATTTACAACTAATTGAATAACTATAACTCCACAAAGGACTCCCTGCACAGCAGACAGGCAAGATGAAGAGGCCCACTACTGAATTCCCATAAAGGTGGGCAAATCGCATGAGCGGGGGAGGAGGGAAGGGAGAAGTGCGGAGACGGAGCTGCGCAGGCGCAGGACGCAGACCCAGCTCAGTGCGCCGAGCTCGCTGCTTCCCGGAACTACCGCAGCTGCGGGAGAGGAAGAACTCGGACTGCTAGGGCTCCGCCAGGGCTCCACAGGGCTGAGGGGACAGCATATAACACGGCTGAACCCAACGCTCACGGCAGAGACCTCGGAGAAAAGACTGAGGGAAGAAGGCTGAAAACGGTGGTTTAAGCCCTCATTGCCGAGCAGAGAACGGAAGCCTTAGGCACTGAGACTAGCCACCGCCTCCCTACCCTCCCAGAGCTCGCCCTGCCCCCACCTACCGGTGCTAGAAGGGGAACAGTAGCAGTGCCAGATCAAAAGAACAGAATATTTGCTGTTCTGAGAACTGTGGACCGCAGACACAGATTCAGAGCCCAACTAGTTCCGGCAAAGGGGAGGGAGCTGTGGAAGCAGGACCGGCTGTGGTGGTGGTCACCACCATTGCTCTGGGCCACCTCTCACAACTCACCCCGCCCCTGGCCCCACCTATCCGGGCAGATCCTGGCAGGAGTAAACAGAACTGCTGAAACATATGGGCTCTGAATCTGGTGCAGGAAGAGCTTTGGAACATCAAAAGTTTTCCGCATACCCACATGGACATTGCGCCCTGTGACCCAGGCGAACTACTAACAGAGGAGAAGCCTGTCTCCCAGGGAATCCCCCCATTGTGTGAGAAGCTGGAATAGTGCAGAGAAAACATAGCACTACCGTGTGAGAGAGAAAAATGTCTGCAGTCAGAGAGAAAAATAAAACATTCTACCAACAAGTACTGGAAAACAAAAGAAAGACCTCTTCCTATCAACCTGCTGCAGAAAGCCACTCCTGTAGATGTCTAGGAAGAGAAATAATAAATCAGTAATTGCCATGAATAACCAAGGCAACAAGACAGCTCAGGAAGAAAGTGAAAAGTCTCCAGAAAAGGAACTTAAAGATATGGAAATATGTGACTTAAATGACAAAGAATTCAAGATTGCAGTTCTGAAAAAACTCAATGAGATGCAAGAAAACACAGAAAGGCAGTTTAATGAACTCAGAAACACAAACAACAACGTGAGCATTTTACGAAAGAGATTGACATTTTAAAAAAGAACCAAATGGAATTTCTGGAGATTAAGAACTCAATAGAAGAAATTAAGAATGCAATAGCCAGCTTAGGTAGTAGAGTTGACCAGATGGAGGAAAGAATCAGTGACATCGAAGATAGAAACCTGGAAATTACACGGATGGAAGAAGAAAGAGACTTGAGACTTAAAACAAACGTAAGAACTATACAAGAACTTTCTGAGTCCATCAGAAAGAGCAATATAAGAATAACGGGCATACCAGAAGGAATAGAAAGAGACAAGGGAACAGAGAATATATTAAAATAAACTGTTGATGAGAACTTCCCAAACTTGTGGACAGAACTGGATCCTCGAATCCAAGAAGCAGATAGAAACATCTGATTACCACTATCCCAACAAGCCTTCATCAAGGAACATTGTATTGAAGCTGTATAAAATCAACGATAAAGAAAGAATCCTCAAGGTAGCCAGGGAAAAGAAGACAGTAACCTACAAATGAAAGCCCATTAGATTATCATCTGATTTTTCAGCAGAAACTCTACAAGCCAGGAGTGGAACCAAATATTCAAACTATTGAAAGAGACAAATTATGAGCCAAGAATAATATATCCAGCAAAGATATCCTTTACATACGAAGGAGGAATAATGACCTTTCCAACATACAGAAGCTGAGGGGATTTTCTAATACACGACCTGCACTACAAGAAATACTAAAGGAGGCTATTCGGCCACCATCAACAGGCACAATTTGTGGCAACCAAAAGATAAAAAGGGGGAGAGTAAAGGCCTGAACCGGAATATGGGAATGGAGAAAGTAAGTGTGCTGAAGAAAATGGAATACTCTAAATATCAAACTTTCTTTTATATAAACGTAAAGGTAATCACTCAAAACTAATCCAGAATTGAAATATATACTGTAATTAAAGAAGAAACAGAGGGAAACATCATAGAATACCATGACACAGAAATAAAACACAACAACAAAAAGCAAAGAAACAATGGAGACACAGCCTTACCAGAAAACTAAAGATAGAATGACAGGAAATCCTCACATATCAATAATCACCCAAAATGTAAATGGACTGAACTCACCAATAAAAAGGCACAGAGTAGCAGATTGGATCAAAAAACTAACCCCAACCATATGCTGTCTCCAACAGACACATCTCAGCTACAAAGACAAGCATAGACTCAAAATGAAAGGGTGAAAATTGACACTCCAAGCAAATGGTACCCAGAGAAAATCAGGTGTAGCCATCGTGATATCAGATGAAACAGACTTCAGGGTGAAAAAGATAACAAGAGACAAAGATGGACATTTCATAATGGGAAAGGGGACTATACAACAAGAAGACATAACAGTCATCAATATTTATGCCCCCAATCAGGGAGCACCGAAATATATCACTTAACTACTAACAGAACTAAAGGGAGAAATTGACCAAAACACAATTATACTAGGGGACTGAAATACATCATTGACAGCTATGGATAGATCATCCAAACAGAAAATAAATAACGAAATAGCAGCCCTAAATGACACGTTAGATGAAATGGACATAATTGACATATACAGAGCACTTCATCCTAAAACATCAGACTATACATTCTTTTCTAGTGTACATGGAACATTCTCAAGGATGGACCATATACTGGGACATAAAATCAGCCTCAGGAAATTTAAGAAGATTGAAATCGTACAAAGCATATTCTCTGATCACAAGACTTTGAAATTGGATATCAACTGCAAAAAGAAAGCAGGAAAAAACACAAATACGTGGAGATTAGACAACATATTTTAAAGAACGACTGGGTCAAAGAAGAAATTAGAGGATAGATCAAAAGATACATAGAACAAATGGCAGTGAAAATACATCCTACCAAAATTTTTGAGATGCAGCAAAAGCAGTTTTAAGAGGGAAATTTATATCATTACAGGCCTATCTCAAGAAACAAGAAAAATCCCAAATAAATAACCTCATGCTACACCTTAAAGAACTAGAAAAAGAAGAACAAGTGAAACCCAAGGTCAGCAGAAGAAAGGAAATAACAAAAATCAGAGCAGAAATAATGAAATAGAGAACAAAAAGACAATAGAAAAAATTAATGTGACAAAGAGCTGGTTCTTTGAAAAGATTAACAAAAAATTGACAAACCCTTGGCTAGACCCACTAAGATAAAAAGAGAGAAGACACTAATTAACAAAATCAGAAATGAAAAAGGGGAAATTATCACGGACGCCACAGAAATAAAAACGATCATGCAAGAATACTGTGAAGGACTATATGCCACCAAATTCAATAACCTAGAAGAATGGACAAGTTCTTAGAAACATATAGCCTACCAAGGCTGAACCATGAAAAAATGGAAAATCTAAACAGACCGATCACCAGTAATGAAACTGAATCAGTCATCCAAAACCTTCCCAAAAGCAAAAGTCCGGTACCAGGTGGCTTCACAAGTCAATTCTACCAAACCTTCCAAAAGGATCTAATACCAATCCTGCTCAAACTCTTCCAAAAAATTGAAGAAGAGACAATACTCCCTAACTCATTTTATGAGGCCAACATTACCCTGATACCAAAACCTGGTAAGGACAACACAAAAAAGAAAACTATAGACCAGTATCTCTGATGAATACAGATGCAAAAATCCTAAACAAAATTCTAGCAAATCGAATACAACAATGCATTAAAAAGATTATTCATCACGACCAAGCGGGGTTCATCCCCGGGGCACAAGGACGGTTCAACATCCGCAAATCCATCAATGTGATACATCGCATAAACAAAATAAAGCACAAAAATCATATGATTATATCAATTGATGCAGAAAAAGCATTTGACAAGATACAACATCCATTTATGATTAAAACACTTAATAAAATAGGTATAGAAGGAAAATACCTTAACATAATAAAGGCCATATATGACAAGCCCTCAGCTAATCTCTTAATTAATGGTGAAAAACTCAAGCCCTTTGCTCTACGTTCAGGAACACGACAGAACTGTCCCCTATCACCTCTGCTTTTCAACATCGTGTTGGAAGTCCTTGCCAGAGCAATCAGGCAAGAGAAAGAAATAAAAGGCATCCAAATTGGGAATGAAGAAGTTAAATTATCACTCTTTGCAGATAACATGATGCTATCTATAAAAAACCCTAAAGACTCCACCAAAAAGCTATTAGAAACAATCAACGAATACAGTAAAGTTGCTGGCTACAAAATCAACGTACAAAAGTCCACTGCATTCCTATATACTAACAATGAAATCTCAGAGAAAGAAATACAAAAAACAATTCCTTTTGCAATTGCAGCAAAAAAATAAAATACCTAGGAATAAACTTAACCAAGGATGTGAAGGACCTATATGCTGAAAACTATAAGACACTTTTGAAAGAAATTGAAGAAGACACAAACCAATTGAAAAATGGGCAGAGGACCTGGAGAGACATCTCTCCAAAGAGGACATACAAATGGCAAATAGACATATGAAAAAATGCTCAACATCACTCATCATCAGAGAAATGCAAATAAACACCACAATGAGATATCACCTCACCCCAGTCAGAATGGCTATTGTCAACAAGACAAATAGTAACAAGTGTTGGAGAGGCTGTGGAGAAAAAGGAACCCTCATACACTGTTGGTGGGAATGCAGACTGGTGCAGCCGTTAGGGAAGGCAGTGTGGAGGTTCCTAAACAAATTACGAATAGAATTACCATGTGTCCCAGGAATCCCTCTCCTGGGGATCTACCCAAAAAATCTGAGAACATTTATCCATAAAGATACGTGTGCTCCAATGTTCATTGCAGCTTTGTTTACAGTGGCCAAGACATGGAAACAACCAAAATGTCCTTCGATAGATGAATGGATAAAGAAGTTGTGGTATATATACACAATGGAATACTATTCGGCGGTAAGAAAAGATGATATAGGAACATTTGTGACAACATGGATGGATCTTGAGAGTACAATGCTAAGCGAAATGAGTCAGACAGAAAAAGCAGAGAACCATATGATTTCACTGATATGTGGTATATAAACCGAAAACAACAAAAGAACAAGACAAACAAATGGGAAACAGAAACTCATAGACACACACAATAGTTCAGTGGTTACCAGAGAGTAAGTGGGGTGGGGGTGGGAGATGAGGGTAAGGGGGATCAAATATATGGTGATGGAAGGAGAACTGACTCTGGGTGGTGAACACACACTGGGATTTATAGATGATGTAATACAGAATTGTACACCTGAAATCTATGTAATTTTACTAACAATTGTCACCCCAATAAATTTTAAAAAATAAATAAAAATAAAAATATTTTTAAAAAATGTTTTGCTTCGGAAATTGCATCTTTTTAGAAATTAAATCTTAAAAGTGCCAGCATTCACTAAAGAAAGAGATGTTAGAGTCTTTCATCTGTGTGTTTGTGTGTTAATTACACAAATATTTCTCTAGTGTCCTTAGATGGTGGGAGCTGAGGGTACAAGATGATGCCAGGTCCCTGCTCCTGTGCTCCCGTCCCCCTCCCCTACCCCTGCCATTGATCCATCCCTCCCACCAGCCCCTCTGAGGATCCCTGATCTCTTTGCTCCTAGCTCTCCTCTCCCCCTCC
The DNA here is from genome assembly GCF_036562045.2 of Rhinolophus sinicus. Classification (NCBI taxonomy): domain Eukaryota; kingdom Metazoa; phylum Chordata; class Mammalia; order Chiroptera; family Rhinolophidae; genus Rhinolophus; species Rhinolophus sinicus. The sequence goes on from NC_133755.1 coordinate 88,610,054, forward strand.
CTACACTTCCTTCCTAGAATTTAATCTCCACTTCCTCTCTCCTCCCGCCTTCAGCACCCATGAAATCTCCCCAGGTGGAAACACATCACTGACGTATCAGGCAGGCCCCAACATGAAGTTTCTGAGCACCTCTGAGACCAGTGGGGCTTAGGCCTCTCTCAGACCTCTAAGTACCCTTGAGCTTGTCACCCACTTTCAGCGTGACTCTCCTTGGGGGTGGGGGTTATGAGAGAGAGCCAGGGCCCAACAAAGCAGAGATGGTGCACAGATAGAAAGAACAAGCCGTCTGCTACTTGACCACAGGTTCCTCCTGGCCTTCTCAGCTCCTCCCCAGAAGAGGTCTGAGTGGGGAAGGGGCAGCTGGGCACAGAGGAGAGTTGCAGCCTCTCCCAGACCTGGAGCTGAGCGCAACCGAGCAGGGCCCGATCAAAACCTGCAGCTGGAGGTCCTGCTTCTCTCTGCCCACAGAATCGGCCCTCCCTGCTCTCCCACGTCGTAACCCAGGCCTTAGCTTTGTCTATTTTTCTATCTCAGAGGTGCTGGAAGAGCCAAGTAGAATAAGGTCCAGTGCCCTGTTCCCTCTTCCCAGGCACCCCCGTATCCCCTCCCACCAGCAACCAGAAAATGGTGGTATGGCCTGCAGAGCCCCAAGTCTACTGAGGCTGATCTATGCTCCCAGGTGAGGAGGAAAGGAAGGGCATGGGGAGGAGGGGAATGGGTGTGACACAGACTGTTGGGACAGCAGGGTACAGAGCAAGTGGCTCTTGGGCCGGAGGGCAAGTCCTGGAATGACCCTGACCTGCAGCCTTGTTCCCCAGGCTCGTGGGCAGTATCACACACTCAGCAATGGCAGAGCCTGGTGGGGCTGACCCTCTCTCTGAGGTGCCAGTCCCCACCCAAGGGCTGACCCTACAAGAAGAAAGGCAGGTGTAAGGAGGCATTAGTGCTCATATGCGCCAGGTGAGTCACCAGCTCCAGGCCCCACACACTGACTCAGCACCTCGCGTTCAGTCTGAGACAACCCTGGTGCGGGATTCTTCATTGTCACCAGGACTGACTGAGGGAGGATGCAGGATACGACTGGTGTAGAATCTACCACCCTTCCAGCAACTCTGTCTCTCAGTCCAAAAGGTTCTCTCTGGCAGTGTCTCCGGGTGAGCCCCTTTCCCTGGGGTCCCCTGGCTCCCTTTTGGTTCCTCCTGGTTTCCTAGTCATATAATCCAGGCTTCCTCTCCCCTCATCCTGGCCTTCTGGGCAGGCTGCTGGGAACCTGTGCCCAAGGGACTCGCAGATGTGCACAGACATACCCACCTCAACTCTGTCTGCGTTAAAAGGACGTATAAGCCTCCTCAAAGATGCTCAAACACACCAGCTGGGCATGACCTGAGCTCCTACAACCTGGCCACAGGGGAGCCCAAGACTGTCCAGCAACTTTGGAGCAGGCACCTGTACCTGGTACATAGTAGGTGCTCAGTAAATTGTGTCCTCTGGCTACAAACCACCCCCACCCTGCTGGCATCATGTTGGTCTGTCCATTCCTCTTGTCCCAGATCAGGGCTCAGCAAACTATAATCTGAAAGCTCAACGTGGTTTTTAAATGACTGGGGAACAAATTGAAATAAAAACATATTCTGTGACGTGAAAATTATAGGAAATATAAATTTCAGTCCATAAAGAAAGCTATTTAGGGACAGCCACTCCCATTTGTTAATGTATTGTCTGTGCCTGTTTTCATGCTGTAACAGCAAAGTTGAAAAGCTGTGACAGACACCACATGGCCCACAAAGCCTAAACTGGTGGCACTCTGGCCTTCTGCAAAAATGTTTGCCAACCTCAGGCTAAATCCGATCTTCTCAAAGTATCTGTGGTTGTAATGGACTGAAGGTTTGGGTCTCCTCCAAAGTCATATGTTGAAATCCCAACCCCCAATGTGATGGTGTTAGGAAGTGGGGCCTCTGGACTTGATTAGGTCATGGGGGGGAGCCCCTTTGGATGGATTTAGTGCCCTTATAAAAAGAGACCTCTCTTATCCTCTTTCCACCATGTGAGGATGCAACCTGGAAGAGGGGTTCACCAGAGCCCCACCACGCTGGCATGCTGATCTCAGACTTCCAGCCTCCAGTGCTGTGAGAAATAAATGTCTGTTTTTAAGCCACCCAAACTGTGGTACTTTGCTCTAGCAGTGGGGGAGGACCTTAAAAAAAACCCTCCAATCCATCAATGACTTTTTTTTCTTGTAAAATACAACAAATATAATTACTAGAAACAATGACAAAAAAAGAGACAAAGTGCAAGCCTAAAATACTTACTAGACTAGACAGACATAAAATTGCATTTCGACAAATACAACCAGAAAAATATAGCAAAGGCGGAAATTTTTAAATTATAAAAACTTCACGCATTGTTCATTGGAAAGTGTGCCTATATGTGATTGATACAGTGGCTTAACATTACACCTGTGATGTTTTGTTGTTCCTCAGTCATAACTAAACAAAAAGTTAGAAGTAGGAGAGCAATTTGCCATATTAAATGCCAATATTTATACTTTGAACAAATACCCTGTATATCTACATTTAAAGACTTAAATGTGACAAATGATTATTCTTCTTGCTTATTAACTTACTTTATGTAAGTAACATTAATGACACCATCACTCTAAGGGGAAAATGTATAAAGAAATTGTTTTGATGCTTTATTTTAATAACACTCATAGTAGAAAACTGGTCTCACAGAGTTATGTTGAGAAAAATATAAGAAGGAATTTTAAAGCAATTTCAACAAGCTCAATATTTTTATTTTTAACTTTTACAAGAGGAAGCAAGTGATGCTGGATTTTCAAAATGCATGTTCAATCCTCCACTAGTAGCTAGTTCCAAAATGTTATCTTATAAGTTTATAGTTATACTCAAATTACCTTTGGATGAAAAAATGGATCCTGGATCTATGGATTTCCAATGCATATAGCCTCTTTTGACAGAAAATAAGATCTGAATCATCGTATCAAATTATTAAAGTTTTTCTCTGAGCATATTTATAGATATGAAATATCAAGATTATCACCTATTTTGATGATGATTCTTATTAAATTAAGAACATGTCATAACAATTTACAGAAACTATTCTAAGCTTCTATCTTTTGCTTTTGCTCTTAGATTTTATTCGCCAGTGAAAAACATGTCACATGGAAACATTAACGTCAAGGCTGTCTTCTAAACAAGTCTGACCGTGCAATTCACATCTTCACTAGACTGGTCTCTATGTTGCCAAAACATTAAGAGTTCTTCCTATAGATCAAACATTCTCAACAGAACTGTCCCCCTCAGTAATCATTGCAACTGGGCGTGTAAAAACAACTGTTCATGCTGTTTCCATTTTATCGATAATGAAGGGAATGATTTCAAATTCAATACATTCATCTTTGTGTAATTCATAATTTTCCACATCGATAAGCATACTGTTCAGTTCAGCTGATATTTTTGTCATAGTGAGACTTTCTTCATGAAGGAAGCAGTGCATTGATTTACACTCTGGCACAAGTCTCCCTAATCTGAGGGACTGACTAGTCTAGAATGTTTTCCCGATGTAGCAGCTGCAAAAATAAGATAGCGGACAATCAGCTCTAAGGCGTGTTTTGGAGCAAAAATAAATATAAGACCTGGTATTATATTATATTACATTACATTATATTACATTACATTATATTACATTACATTATATTAAAGACCCAGTCTTACATTATCGTAACATGAGACTGGGTCTTATATTAATTTTTGCTCCAAAAGACGCCTTAGAGCTGATTGTCCAGCTAGGTCTTATTTTTGGGGAAACACTGTATTCCTTAAACCCCAAACATAAATCTTAAACCCCAAACCACTTGTTGATAATTTGATCCTTCATAGTTCTGTACACTTCAGAGCTAGTTGTGGTTTGGGCAATGAAGTTAAAAGATACAGAAGAATTCCTTCATATCGCCATGTTCAAATTGCGCATGTAGCACAGAACAGCTTATGTCAACAATATATGTGCATTTTTCAAGTTGCCATGAAAACTATTTTGCTCGCTTTACTTGCTCTGGAATTGGTCTTTCATGCCATTAGATATTTCTGGACACACAGAGCTAAAGATTCGATGGAAGGTGATGCTTAAGCTTTCTTTCTTGCCACAGGTAAACCCAACCCTGTGAAGCAAACATCTCTGTTGTAGTTTTTCAATATTTTGGCAATTGTGGATAGATTTTTAGTCTTAGCTATACAAAGTGTAACTTCACAAGAAGCCCACAGCACACTAGAGTTTGTATGTGAAATACTGATTGCTCTCAAGCTTGTTAACTCAATACTCTTTGTCTTTCAAAAAAAATTAGTTTGCTTTCAACTTGTGTTTTTATGTTTGGTATGTAAATGCCACTTGTTTTTATGACGGATTTGCTTCATTAGCCAGTACAGCTCAACAAATAACTCACTGGGTATTAGGATTACACCATCACTGGTAACTACAAAACTCTCACTCTCTCTATGAGTGTCATAGTTTCCTAGTGCGGCCGTAACAAATCACGACAAATGCAGAGGTTTAAAGCAGTGCAATTCTGTAGGTCAGAAGCCCAGTATGGGTCTCACAGGCTTAAATCAAGCGTCAGCAGGCTGTGTTTCTTTCTGGAGGCTCTTAGAGAAAATCAATTTAGTGCTCATTCAGACGTCAGGTAGAATTCAGTTCCTTGTAGCTACAAGCCCGATGCCCTGTTGTCTTGCTGGCTGTATACTGAGAGCTTCCCTGCTTCTAGCGTCTGCCATATTCCTCGGTGGTGGCCCCCTTCCTCCATCTTTAAAGCCAGAGGTCCTTTTCACTGGCATCTCTCTCTGACTATAGTTGGGGACAGTCCCTACTTTCAAATACGGACGATTGGCCTCACCCAGATAATCTCCCATCTCAAGGTCTTTCACCTGATGACAACTGAAAAGTCCCTTTTGCCACATAAGGTGACATATTCATAGGTTCCTGGGATTAGGATGTGGACACTGAAGGTGGTGGGGGTGGGGGGGCATTATTCTGCGTATCTCAAAGAGGGATTACATTTTCAAATAAAACTAGTACAAACTCTTTGGAATGATTTCAGAAAGAACAATGCTTTTGGAATCGATTCCACTATTATCATTTGGTTTATTATTACTGCTACATTCAGAAAAGATGTCTTGACAAAAAGTTCAGTGACTTTGGTTTTCCTATCTGTGAACTAGTACTTGAAGGAGCTAATTGCTACTCTACTCTAAATGACTTAATCATGTTCAAGTCTAAATTTAAAAAAGAACAGGTTAGATTGAAAGTGAAAATAATTATAAAAATAAATGATAAAAATAATTTTCCCAGGTGTTTATGCATTTTTGTGTTATAGTTGACCAAGTCACCGTAAAGTGTCACACGCTGGAACATAATCCTAATGCATGTTGCTAGCACAAAGTTGGCGCCATATGTAGCAATCCGTGACATTTGACAACACCGACTGATCTACACCCTGTTCAACTACACAAAACAAGTTTACTAACCACATGCTTGGACCTTCAGGCAAGGTCAAACTGATACAGAAGTTTCAAAATCCTTAGTCATAGCACCAGCCGGTAGATCGCACATTCAGTAGCTCAGCACTAGAATTTTCGCCATGTGTCCCAAGGACCTCCTCCAGGCTGGCCACATGGGTTGTTCCTGGTCCTCATTCTGGGAAGCCTCAGAGAGAGGGCCCCTGGGGGACACGATCATACCTACGTGTACATTGAGGTCTCTCTCCAGGGAGAACTCCCAGGGAAGCCTTTGGCCCTCAGGTACCCGGTCCTCCAGGACATCCCAGCTATAGCCCTTCTCTTTCCCCTGCTGGAGACACGGCGCCCCTCAGGGGCCCTGGGTGGGGGTGCAGACCCAGCCACGGACACTGACAGCTCCCACTTCCTTGGAGCTGACACCACTTCTTTCCCCTCTGGTCCTCCCACCCGCCCCCCGCAGCCATGGTCTTCTCTTTATCCTCCAAAGCCCCCATCACATTTCCAGAGACGACCCCAGAGCAGGGTATGTCTGGGGTCTCAATGGGAAGGCAGAGCAGTGGGAGTGGTGGGCGGGCAGCTCACAGTCTCAGAAGCCAGAGGGGGTCCATACAAGGTATTTAGCCAAGCCCTTGAGGCAGTGGGTAAATACCTAGAGGGTGACACTGCCACAGAACCAGGAAGGACAGGGATGTCCCTAAAATTCCCCATGAGGTGTCTCCTTCCTATCAGCCCCAGACGTGTGAGAAACGGCATGGATATCAGAGATGTAAGCCGCTTCAAGACGGTGACTATGTCCACACTTGAGGAGGCTGACAGGTAGCGAGGGCCTGGGCACAGAGGTAGAGATGCTCAGAGGGGGGCCCAGGCCTCCTGACTCCTATTCAAGTGCTCATTCTGGACCCAGTGACACCTCCACAGACTCTCGATACAGCCGGGCCGCAGGTCTGTCTAGTCCTGAGCCAGAAGACTTCACAACCCAGTCGCCAATCCCAGAATCCATTTTACCCTAGGCCGATGGGCTTCTGTTCCCTCTTGATCCCAGTTTTTATTCCAGACTTTCTGCTATCAGGAATGAGTGGGTGGGTTGTGCTTCCCACTAACTATTGTCCCTTCTCTTTCCCCAGCAGCCTCTGCCTCCAGGCAGGCCACCTGGGCTCCCAATGACCTGGGCTCACCACGGACCTAGATCTGTGTGTCCCCCACTGCAAAAGCCAGAGCTTCCTCTGCCATCACTGCCCCTTCACAGTGAGTTGTGTGGGACCTTCATCCACACAGGCCTCGATCAGGGGCCCAAGAACAGAGCTGCCGCCCCAGCCCTGTCATCTCCCCTTTTAGTCCCTCTGTCCTCCAGGGAACAAAACCCCACCCTCTGCTCCAGCCCTGCACCCCCCAGTGCCCTGGTCCCCATGTCTGTGGACTCCTCCTGACCAAGAGCCTGGTCTGTCAGCCCTGCTTGTCCAGGAGTGGGGTTTGAATTGAACTGGGGGCAAAGGCAGCAGGAAACAGCTCAGTCCCTGCGCAGAGGGTTGGAGGGGGCATCAGCCAGAGAACACAGAGGCAGGGGAAATTATCATTGACAGGCTCTACAAGTTAAACCCACACTGAATCCGGCCATCTCGCTGTTCTTTACAAACCCACCTTTGTCTTTCAGGTGTAAACTCTCAGGTGTCTTGTCCACGTGTCTCCCTTCCCTTCCCTCTGCTCCTGTCCCTCTCTCCCTCTGATTCATTCCTCCTTCAGTAACACTCACCTGCACAGAAAGTCCGTCCCACCAACTGCCCTTCCAGGAAGCTGACCCAAGGCCTAAGCCCAGGACGCTGCCTTATCCTAAGTCCTGAGGAGAGAGGCTCACATGAGAGAGAGAGAAAGCTGCCAGCTCTGGGGAGAAGGGGGCGTACCAGGAAAAATGGAGGAGGGGCTGGGTGAAAGGTGCAGGGAGGACACAAGAGTGAAGAGGATGTGGAAGCGGGATCAGGTGAGGCAGGGGGCAGGCTTGCTGGGGGAGGGGCGGGCATGGGGGAGGGGAACAGGGTCAAACAATGGGCTTCAGTCACTTCATTCATTTCTTCCCCTACTCCCACCTCAGAGTCTAAGGAATCCACACGTGCAACACAGAAGGAGGTCTCTGAGGTGCACACTCCACACGAAGTTTCTTGGGTTGTTTTTTTTTTCTCTCTCTCTCTCTTTTCTTTGTAAATTATGGGTCAACATCAACATTTTCCTGAGTCTAAAAACTCTGAAATTCATTAAAGGAAAGTATGAGATTTGATTCTTTCACCGACTTATTTTCTCAAGTGACATTTCCCACGCCTCAGTCGGTGGGGCAGCCGTGGGAGCTAAGACAGAGCGGTGGCCCAGCACTGAGGCGGCCTCCCCTCTCCTCCCTGCTCTTCTCCAGAGCCAGCCCCACCCCTCCCACCAGCCCTTCTGAGGCCCATGCTCAGTAAGCAGGGATCCCAGCTCTCCTCTCCCCCCCTCTGCCCTTTGCTCGGGACCCTCCCTGCACTTCCAATGGCCCTTTCCTCTCCCCTCCAACACCCATATAACCTCCCAGTGTGGAAACACATCACTGACCTACCAGTTAAACCTACGTGTAAGTCTCATGGGGTCCAACGAGGTTTAGGACGGTGGTCAGGATGAGAATGACTCTCTGATTTTGTCAGCTATCTTCAGCCCATCCTTCTGGGGAGAGGGGTAAAACCAGGAGCCAGGAAATGAGAGAGTGCAGGGAGAGAGAGGGAAGGAAAAAGAGAGGGCAGTGTTGAGTTGACCCCAGTTTCCTCCCTGGACTTCTCAGCATCTCCCCTGCCTGCCCACCCACCTAAGGGGGTGAGGAACCTGGACAAGAGGGAGGAGGCAAGAGCACCTTAGTTCTGGTGGCTGCCTTGGGAGGGCAGAGCTGAGGCTTCTCAAGGCCCAAGACCCTCCATGCACCTGGGTGAAGGGAGCTCTCCTGGCTCCACTTCACTTCTCCTCTGTTTCCATAGAACCCGTCACCCCACGCCTCCCACTTTCTCAAAGGAGGCCTTTGTCCTTCTCAATTCCTCCTTCTCAGAGGTGGCGGGGAGCCCATTGCCCAGGGACCACCTCATTTCCTTAGCCCCCCCACCCCCATCCGAGAGCTCAAGGTTGGGAGGACCTTTGCTCTTACTGGTGCTGCTCACACCCCCTCCACCAGGCCCTTGGCCTCAGATGAGGGGTTGGGGAAGAGGACCAGAAGAAGGTAGAGGACAGGAGGGGTGAGGAGGGAGCAGTGGCCCTGCAGCCAGAGGGCCCACCAGGAGGCATGTTCCAGGTGTGGGCACACAGGAGGCTGTCCCTCCCCCAGCCCTGCAGGGTCCCTGACCTTGTATTCCAGGCTCCTGCCCCAGGGAGGGGGCAGAGGAGGGAGTCTGAGCAAATCTCTGTGACCTGCCAGTCACTGGACCCAGGCGCAGAGCAGGACTCTGTCCTCCCCACACTGGACCCTGGGTCTGGTCTCACTGGCCCTCTAACCGGACTCCCCAAGGTGAGCTCAGGCGCACTGGTGGGAATCGGTGTTTTCACAGACATCCCGGGTGATCCTTAGTGAACTCCTTCCGTGAGAAAATGGGGCTTCCTTCACAGGCTTCGTTCTCTCAGAAGAGAGAAATGCCACTCGCCCTTTCCTCAGAGGACTGGCCCCCCATACAAACAGCTCCCGCACTCAAAAGCCAAGAAGGAAAAGACTGATAGGTTTCCCACTTTAAAAGAAACAATTCTTATGTAAGATAAAAGATACTATAAACTACGTTTTTAAAAAGTGACAGGAGAGAAAAAAATGACATATGTTATACAAAAATTAATATCCAGAATGTACAAAGCACTTGTAAAAAAAAGAAAAGGGCAACTACTCGATAGAAGAAACAGGAAAGGATAGAAACTTCAATCCAAGGAAACACCCCAAAAACGCATATATGGAGGTAGAATCAATGGTATCAGTAAATGGGAAAATGCAAATGAAAACAATGGGGGGGGGGATCATTTTTTCACTAATTAAACTAATAAAAATGTGAAAGATTGGTCATTTCCAATGGCAATCAGGTTGTGAGAAGATGGGCAGTCTCAACAGCTGTTGGTGGAAATATAAATCAGTGCATCCTTTTAGGAAATCAATCTGTCCAGATTTCTCAAAATATTAAATGTGCATCCCCTTCCTGCAAATCACTCAATCCTTTCTGGTGTGTATGTAAGAGAATATAATCACATGTGCAAAAAGAGGTATGTAAAAAGTTATCTGCCGCAACATTTTACATAATAGTGAAACTTAGAAATAAATCAAACTGGCCGTGAACAGGAAAGGAGCTACAGGCACAGCTCAGAGCACTGGGGTTCGGGTCCAGGTCACCCAACAAGGCGAATATCACAATAAAGCGAGTCACGGGGATTGTTTTGGTTTCCGGTGCATATACAAGTTATGTTTGTACTATCGTGTAGCCTATCAAATTGCAATAGCATTATGTCTAAAGAATGTACATACCTTAATTTAAGAAATACTTTATTGCTAAAAAATGCTAACCATCATCTGAGTCTGTTTGAAAAATGGTGCCAACAGACTTGCTTCATGCAGCGTTGCAAAAACCTTCTATTTACAAAAAAACAACACGCAGTATCTGTGAAGCACAATAGAAATGAGCACTAAAACGAAGGATGCTTGTAAATAACGGATGCTACGTCTATAATAGAAGGTGTTATGCAGCAGGTTAGAGAGAATGAGGCAGATCTGTGTGTCCTGACATGCACAGATCAGATCGCCAAAAAATATTTAGGTCCAAACACTAAATATAGCGGCTGAGTGACACATATCATCGCACCTCATTAATAGAAGTTAAAATGAAAATAAAGCTATATCCATAGAAACAGCGTGTGTGCATGTGCAAAAACAGACAATTGTGTGCAGGGATCACCTCACCGTGCTAACAGGATTGTGGGGAGGCGTGTGTGACGGGTGGGAAGGGACACTTTCTATTCTGTATTGTTTGAATATTTTTACAACAATGTGTACATGAGTAAAATAAGATGAAAATTTTTTCATGACTGGTGAAGTGAGTGGACAGTGAGGTAAGCAGAGGTCCCAGGAGCCTCGCACCCTCCCCACCACCACCCCTGCCGAGAAAGCAGTAAAGAAATGTGTGTGCCTCGTCCTGAACAAGTGCCCTGGTGACAGGAAGTCTCGATGTCCTCTCTGGAGGCTCATCTTCCACGTGGTATGTTCTCACGGGCTTGCTGACACTTTAATTACATATTTGTTCTGTCCCCTCCATCATCCAAATTAACGCGACCAACTGAAGCCTTACTCCATGTCCCACCCCTGACTCGCTTTCCATACAACCCAGCACAAAGGTTTACTTTATGTTCATACCAAACTCCAGATGCAAACGCTTATCGTGCCCTTATTCATAACTGCCAAAGACCAGAGACAACCCACAGGTCATGTAGCTGGAGAAGAAATAAACAAACTGGTTTATCTGTACAAAGGAATACTACTCAGCAACACAAAGGAACAAACTACAGACACGTAACAAAAGTGCTCAATCTTAAGTGCACTATGAAAGAAGCCAGATTCAAAAGGTTAATTACACCTCAATAAAAAAGAAAAGAGACATTTTTCACACTGCAGGATCCCATACATATGACATCCTGGAATAGGCAAGACTATTGGGGCAGAAACCTCTCATTGAGGGAATTTGGGGGGTAATAAGTCTGTTCTGTGTCTGGGTGAGCTGATGGTTGCGTGACCATGAATTTGCCAAAACTCAAAGAACTGCATGTTATGTATACAAACCATATCCCAACGTTAAAAACAAAATGAAACAGAGACAGTTGTCCCCTGCCAGAGAGCCTGCTCACGGTGGCCTCCTCTCCACTCACGTGATCGATCTGGACCTAGACGTTGTTCACGCAGTGCTTTCCTTACTCCCCCTCTTCCCATCTTTATTCCTCCTGTCTTTCTCTTCCTCCTCTGCTCCTTTTTCTTAAGCAGTGGGACACTCCCTTCAGATGGAATCCTACACGTGCCCTTGTGCAGACACCTGTTGAAGAAGAAGGTTAAGGGTCCTCTCTCAACAGAATTTCATCCCCAGGTTTTCATTCTGCAGATAAAAACAAACTGAGGCCCCCAAGTGAAAGTGGCTCCTCTATTGCATCCATGCTCTGTGCTCCCAACCTTCCTACAATGTGTCTCTCAGAGACCACCCAGAGGAGGCTGAGAGGGACCATCACGGTAACAGCTTATCCTAACCATTCTAGAGCCTTCTAACTTTGCAGTCTGGTCATGGGGGTAACAAAACAGAAACAGGTTTGGGGGAAAACACGTCCTCTCCAGCAACCTGCCCATTCTGCCCTTCTCCTTGCCTTCTCATCGGAAGAGGTCCACAGGGTCACGTGTCTGGTAGGAGACACTGATCTTTCACGTTGACCAGGAGCTTTGCCGTGGAATGCGAGGTTGGACAATTAAGTTCGCAAACTTGTTGCAAGAATGTTGCTAAACTTTTTTGATATCAAAGGGATTATTCATTATGAATTTGCACCAACTACACACAGTGAACCGAGTTTCCTATTTGGAAGTGCTGAAAAGGCGCATGAAAAAGTTACACAACCTGAACTTTTCGCCAACGATTCATGGCTCTTGCATCACAACAATGCACCAGCTCACACGGTCTGAGAGGGAGTTTTTAGCCAGTAAAAAAATAACTGTATTGGAACACCCTCCCTACTCACCTGATCTGGCCCCCAATGACTTTTTTCTTTACCCAAAGATAAAGGAAATATTGAAAGGAAGACATTTTGATGACATTCAGGACATCAAGGGTAATACGACGACAGCTCTGACGGCCATTCCAGAAAAGAGTTCCAAAATAGCTTTGAAGGGTGGACTAGGCGCTGGCGTCAGTGCACAGCTTCCCAAGGGGAGTACTTCAAAGGTGACCATACTGGTATTCAGCAATGAGATATGTTGCACTTTTTCTAGGATGAGTTCGTGAACTTCAGTGTCAGACCTTGTAGACATAACCTTAATAAGGGTCGTCTTTCAGCCTCTTGGCAATTTTCTCAGGAGGAATGTGCATGTCGGGACTTCAGGGATTCAGGACACCCACTTCTGGAATGTATCCCACAGATATACGCATGTGAAAAGAATATGTAGATGGTTCTTTATCACAACACCATTTATAATTCCAAAGGATTGAAAACCACCTCAATGTCCAAGCTACTGTACATCCATTCAATGGGATTCTCTGCATTTTCACAAGCTAAGGAAGCTCCCTATGGACTGATATGCACTGATCTCCAACATAGTCTATATTTTGTTAGGTACAAAGTTCTGCCTTTGATATGCTAGCTTTTGCGTTTTAAAAAATGTGAACATTAAGGCTATATACTCATAGACATTTAAAAAATACTCTGGAGGAAAACAATGGTTGTTGGGAAAGGATGGGTGGGGAAGGGGGACCGTGTAGAATAGATTTTTCACTGTTTAGATATATTTATATGTATTTTTTTGAACCATTTAATCTATTCCAAATTAAATTTTCAAAAACTGATTGTAGGAGAGCTCCCACTTCAGGGAAGATGGAGTAGATTCTTCTCATGAAGCAGAACTGAAAATCCTGGACATTATATATACAAAGCACACACAAGACGACTGAAAGGTGGAGAGAAGAAAGCAACTAGCTAGAGACCTCAGGACCTGAGAACAACACTGTGGTGAGTCCCCTGGTTTTCCTGCTACAGCCTGTATCCCAAACTGAGTCCTGGAGTAACTGCAGCCCAGAAAAAAAGCCCTAAGAAATACCTGCTGTCTCCAGCCAAGGGACCAGAAAAGAGCAATCGAGCAAGACAAAAACTTCTGGACACTAACTGGTCTGCACCAGCCAAACACCACTGAAAACCATCGGCCTCATCTCCCTGGCCCCGCAAACACTGAGCAGGGAGCCTAGACTCCCACCCTCGCCAGGTTATAGTAAGATGCCCCCTCCCCATCCTGGGTGGGCCAAATGAGAAGCCAGGACTTTCCTCCCTTAGGGGCACAATCAGTGGAGACCACATGGGGACCAGGACTCCCGCCCCCACCTCGTCCCATTATAATGAGGGCCCCTCAGCCTCCCCACTGCGGACATGTCAGAGAAGGACTAGTGGAGTGCCAGGACTCTCACCACTGCTCAGTTTTAACAAGGCCACCCCCCAATAATGGCTGTAGGGGTCACATGGGTAGCAGTGATGAGGCACCCCCTTCCCGTCACGCAGACAGGTATCACAGGGAAGGCCTAACTCCCACCCTACCCAGCGGTTATAAGCAGTGTTTTCTCAACACCCTCCCCCCTCCCCCCAGGATGTCAATGGAGCCAAGAGAAGAACCTGGACCTCCACCTCTGCCTGGCGGTAATAAGGTGCTGCCCACTTTTCACCCAGGGTCAGAGAAGTCCTGCTAAAACACAAGATTTAAATACGATCCAGACTCTTTTAACATAATGCCCAAAATGTCCAGGTTTCGATTGACAATTATTCATCATACCAAGAACCAGGAAGATCTCCAACTAAGAAAAGACAATCAAAAGACACCAGCATTGAGATACACAGATGTTCGAAGGCCCCTGTGGGGACAGAGCCAGGAGTTAAGTTTCCAGGCTCTCGCCCTCACGTGGAAAGGTGCTCACTCGGGTAGTACATGGCCATCAACTGTGATTGGATGGCCATCAGCTGTGGCCAGTGAGCCATTGGCCACTAATATAACTGTCGTGGCTACGCTAGCAGCAAATGGGGGCTAGCAAGAAGATGGCGGCTGAGCTAGCAAGCGCGGATTGCAGTTAGCACGGCGGGTTGCAGCTAGCAAGTGAGGTAGGTTGGCAGAGAGAAGTGGACTGCAGGTTGCAGACAGTGTGGCTCCTGCCTCCTGTGTCTCCAACCCAGCCGCCATCAAGAATATAGTGGTATGACTCCCCTATCTATGGCTCCGTGGGTGTTCATTTTTGGCCTCACCATATCCTGTGTTCTTATTCCATGGGGCGGACTAGAGACCCTGCATGACCCCCGGATTGAAAGCCTCGATGAGCAATTAGGTCATTATTAGTAGGTTTAAGTCTATTATTTTATTTTTTGTTTTCTGTTTGTGCCCTCTGTTTTTCGTTTCTCTGTTTTCTTTTTCCTACTTTCCTGTGGGTTACTGGAACATGTTTTAGAATATCATTTTAACTTTTCTATAGGGTTTTTGAGTGTATCTCTTTGTATAGCTTTTTTAGTGGTTGCCCTAGGTATGTATGTGTGTGCATATAACTCATGTTGACATTTTACCAGTGTGAGTGGTGTGCAGAAACCTACCTCCCTTTACATTCTCTTACCCTCCCCATTTATAATATAATGAAGATAATAACAGAAAGAAGAGCATACATTAATGAAACTGAGAACGGAAGGACAATAGAGAAAATCAATGAAACAAGAAGGTGGTTCTATGAAAAGATCAATAAAACTGACAAATCTTTGGCAATACTGGCCCAGAAAAACAGAGAAAAGACACAAATTCCTAACATCAGGACCAAAACAGGACATCAGGACAGTCCCTCCAGACCTCAAAAGGGCAGGAAGGGAACACTAGGAACGCTCTACGCACAAATTTGACAAGTTAGATGAACTCGACCAATTCCTCAAAAGTACAAACCACCACAACCTGCTCAATCTGAAATGGATCATTTGAATACCCCTGTGATTATTAAGGAAATTGACTATGTAATTAGAAACCTCCTGCCAAAGAAATCTTCAGGGGCAGTGTTTTCCCTTGAGAATTATACCAAACTTTTAAAGAAGAATTAACATCAATTCTATGGAATCCCTTCTGGAAAACAGAAAAACGAAGCCACATCGACCTTGATACCAACACCAAAGACAGTAGAATGAAAGAAAACTACAGATTGATATCCCTCATAAATACAGATGCAAAAAGATTGTAACAAAATATTAGTAAATAGAATTCAGCAGTACATAAAAATAATTACATAAACCAAGTTAAATGTTTTCCAGGGATGCAAACCTGGTCCAGTATTTTAAAATTAATCAGTGTGATCCACCATATTAAAAGTCTGAAGAAGAAGAAAATCACGATTATCTCAACTGAAGCATAAAAAGCATTTAAAATGTAACACTCATTCATGATACTCTCAGAAAACTCGAAATAGAGGGCAACTTCCTCACGATGATAAAGATCATCTATTAAAAACTTACAGCTACCATACTTAATGGTGAAAGACTGAATGCTTCTCAACAAATCAGGAACAAGGAAGGATGTCCATTCTCACCTTTGCTTCCTATTTGCAGATGACATGATGATTTATGTAAAAAAAAAAGTCTCAAGGAATCTACAAAAAAAAGAGTGCTAGAACTAATAAGTGAATTCATCAAGTTGCAGGATACAAAATCAACATGCAAACATTAATTGTATTTCTATATACTGCAATAAACACATACAAATCATAATTTAAAATGCAAGACCATTTACAATCACTCACAAAAGATAAAAATACTTAGATGTAGATTTATCAAAACATATACATGAATTGTATGCTGAATGCTACAAAACACTAATGAAAGAAATCAAAGATCTAAATAAATGGAGCGTTCATGGATTGTTAAGACTTAACATAGTATAGATGGGGGAGTGATGTCATAGGAATGGCGGCAGCGGGGCGCACTTTTTGAGTTCTCGGTCTGATCTTATCAGAAACGGGAAGCTTATAACCTATCAAAGGACTCTCTGCTCATCACGCAGAACAGCGAAGAGCATTCTTGCAGGTGGGGAAAAATTGGCGATTGGGCGGGAAGAAGGAAGGAGTGGGAGCGGAGCGGAGACACGCCGGCGGGCGGCGGTGGGGACGCGGGTTGAATCGGTCCACACCTGTGGCGGTAGAAATTCGCCCCACCCTTGGGTTGTGGAAATCTGCTCCGCACCTGTGCCTGTGAAATTCCAGCCCACACCCACGGCTACAGATATGCAGGATATCCCAGGACGGAGGAGAGCCCGGAAGCCAGGAGGTGGGCGTTTTGCCCTGCGTCCCACGGCGGACCTCTCTGCTGCAGGGGCAGCATATCCAGCATTTGAGGCAATAACTCCAGCTATCTCCAATAAGTCTTAGGCCGGACAAAGGACAAACTCCATACCTGGGCCCCTCCCCCCCGCTCTTCCGACCCTAACCCCGCCTTTCTAGAGACTTGATCTAGCCCCTGCACTAAGGAGTAGCGGCAGATTACAGAGGCACCTTGGAGCCCGGGCTCCGGGAAGACAGGCGAGCAGCTCTGGCCCAGGGAGGAGGCTAGGAGCTGGGAATCTTCCGTTCCCAGCCACCACCTTTTCTTGCCTGCGGGAAGAGTGTTAAGACAGCGGGCCTGGGAAAGAGAAGACCCCTCCTTCCATCCCCAGCCCCCACCCTTTCTAGCCAGCCTAGAGCAGGGCAACCACATCCCCAGTTGCAGAGACGCAGGGGTTCCCAGGACAAAAGAGAGAACACAAAAGCCAGGTGGCGGACTCTACTTTGCGTCCCACAGTAGACCTTTCCCCCCAGCAGAGGCAGGATATCTAGCATTTGAGGCAATTAACTCCATACCTGGGCCCCTCCCCCCGCTCTTCCAATCCTACCCCACCCTTCCAGAGACTTGAACTGGCTCCTGATCTGAAGAGCAGTGTCAGATTACAAAGGAGCCTTGGGGTTTGGGATATGGGAAGACTGGCCGCTGGCTCTGGCCCAGGGAAGAGGCTGAGACGAGTGTGGTTTGCCCTGGCCTAGGAGACAGGAGACTCATCCACCCCCAGATACCACCGTTTCTGGCCTGCGGGTGGGGTGTGACACAGCTGGGCTGGGAAAGAGAAGACCCCTCTTTCCATCCCCAGCCCCCACCCTTTCTGGCCTGCCTAGGGCGGGGCAATTACATCGGAGGCACTCCCAGGGATCAGCAGTAAGTGGCAGATGCAGCTCTCAGCTCTCAGCAGCTGAGGAATCCCCTGCCCGCCACACACACACACAGGGAAGAGGTGCCCTAAGACTCAGGAGAACTGGACACAGGGCTGGTGGTGCTATTCTCGGTGTGCATATGTGCCGGCAAGGGCAGAAACTGCACTGGCTTTGTAAAACCTACTGTCCAGACCCCTCAGCCCCACGCATCTAAAGCTGCAGCCCCAGCGTCACTCTGGGCACCAGGTGACCGGCTCTACCTGCACAATACGCAGGGGACTCTGTGCTACAGCAGAGAACAACCTGGAGATTACTTGGTGGGCTTAAGCCACAACTGGCGCTGTTTTTTTTTGTTGTTGTTCTGTTTTGATTTGTCTTTATATTTTTGACATCTTTGCCTGTGTCGAGTGGGGACTCTGTGCTACAGCAGAGAACAACCTGGAAATTACTTGGTGGGCTTAAGCCACAACTGGCGCTGTTTTTTTTGTTCTGTTTTGATTTGTCTTTATACTTTTGACATCTTTGCCTGTGTCGAGTGGGGACTCTGTGCTACAGCAGAGAACAACCTGGAGATTACTTGGTGGGCTTAAGCCACAACTGGCGCTGTTTTTTGTTGTTGTTTTGATTTGTCTTTATATTTTTGACATCTTTGCCTGTGTCGAGTGGGGACTCTGTGCTACAGCAGAGAACCTGGAGATTACTTGGTGGGCTTAAGCTACAACTGGCGCTGTATTTTTTTTGTTCTGTTTTGATTTGTCTTTATATTTTTGACATCTTTGCCTGTGTCGAGTGGGGGTTGTCGATTGTTTTTTTACATGTGAATGTATTTGACTTTTTCCTTGTTGTTGTTGTTGTGCTTGGTGATTTGCTTTGTTCTGTAATTGCCCTACCAGTGCCCAGCTTAAGAGGCACAAGATTCAACATACCCAGAGGCCAACTCCAGACCAAGCCAGAGTACTACCGGGTTTGACCTACAAGTGACACACCCAGAGGGGATTCTTTACAGGCACATAGAGGCCAAAGGGCAAACCACATCTAAGTGGTCAACCCTCACGCAGCAGAATACCCTGCGTGGGCAAAGCCAAGTCTCACAACTAGTCAGCCTAGGAGTTAACTCCACCTACTCACAAGCGAAAAGCAATTAAGGATCTTCTTTAACAGGACAATATACACAACACAAGAGTCACTTTTAGAGCACACGAGGGGAGAAGAACGAAGTAAAAGTCAAATATAAAGGACATTTATTATATACTAATCCAGCAAGAACTAAGAACTCCAGGGCATCTACCTAATACATCAAGCAAACACAGAGAGTCAGCCAGAATGAGGAAACAAAGAAACATATCCCAAATAAAAGAACAGAAGAAACCTTCAGAAATGGAACTAAATGAAGCAGAGGTAACCAAACTGTCAGAGACAGAGTTCAGAATACTGATGATAAGAATGTTTAAGGAACTTAGAGAGGACATCAAGAAGGATGTAGAAATCATAACGAACAACCAGTTAGAACTAAAGAACACAGTTACCAAATAAAGAACTCACTTGAAGGAATTAACAGCAGGTTAGATGAAGCAGAGGATCGAATCAGCGACTTAGAAGACAAGTTAGCAGAGATCACCCAAACAGAACAACAGAAAGAAAAAGAATAAAAACAATGAAGATGGTTTAAGAGACCTATGGATAACATCAAGCGCAACAACATGCATCATAGGAATACCAGAAGGTGAAGAGAAGAAACAAGGGATTGAGAACATATTTGAAGTAATAATGTCTGAAAACTTCCCTAACCTGATGAAGGAAACCAACATACAAGTCCAGGAAGTGCAGAGAGTTCCAACCAGGATAAACCCAAACAGGTCCACTCCAAGACACATTATAGTTAAAATGGCAAAGATTAAAGACAAAGAGAGAATCCTAAAAGCAGCAAGAGAAAGACAGAGGGTTACATACAAGGGAACTCCCATAAGACTATCAAATGACTTTTCTGCAGAAACATTGAAGGCCAGGAGGGAGTGGCAGGAGATACTCAAAGTGATGGAAAACAAAGGCCTACAACCTAGGTTGCTTTATCCAGCAAGGCTATCATTTAAAATTGACGGGAGATAAAGAGCTTCCCAGAAAAGAATAAGCTAAAGGAATTCATTACCACCAAGCCAGCATTGCAAGAAATACTAAAAGGACTTCTGTAAATAGAAGAAAGATGAAAACAATCTAACCACAAATTTAAAAATGGCAATAACTATGTACTTATCAATAATCACTTTAAATGTAAATGGTTTAAATGCTCCAATCAAGAGACATAGGGTGGCTGAATGGATAAGAAAGCAAGACCCTTGTATATGCTGTATACAAGAGACTCACCTCAGATCAAAAGACACACACAGGCTAAAAGTGAAGGGTTGGAGTAAGATATTCCATGCAAATGGAAATGAGAAAAAGCTGGAGTTGCAATACTTATCCCTGACAAAATAGACTTTAAAATGAAGAAAATATTAAAAGACAAAGATGGACACTATATAATAATAAAGGGATCAATTTGACAAGAGGACATAACCCTAGTAAACATCTATGCACCCAACATAGGAGCACCTAAATATATAAAACAGATATTGACTGACATAAAGACAGAGATCAACAGTAACACTATCATAGTAGGGGACTTCAACACACCTCTGACAACAAGGGACAGGTCTTCCAGACAGAAAATCAATACGGAAACAACAGCCTTAAATGACACATTGGACCACTTGGATTTAATCGATATTTTCAGAGCATTCCACCCCAATGCTGCAGAATACACGTTCTTCTCAAGTGCACATGGAACATTCTCCAAGATAGACCATATGTTAGGCCACAAAGCAAGTCTTGATAAATTTAAGAAATTTGAAATCATACCAATTGTCTTCTCTGACCACAGTGCTATGAAATTAGAAATGAACTACAGGAAAAAGACTGGAAGACACACAAATTCATGGAGGCTGAATAATATGTTACTAAATAATGAATGGGTCAAGCAGGAGATCAAGTAAGAAATCAAAAGATATCTCGAGACAAACGAAAATGAAAATACAACGACCCAAAATCTATGGGATGCAGAAAGCAGTCCTAAGAGGGAAGTTCATAGCACTGCAGGCCTACCTAAAGAAACAAGAAACATCACTAATCAACAGTTTATCTTCACACTTAAGGGATCTGGAAAAAGAACAGCAAAATAAGCCCAAAGGAGTACAAGGAAGGAGATAATAAAGATCAGAGCGGAAATAAATGAAATAGGAACCAGAATAACAATACAAAATATCAATGAATCCAAGAGTTGGTTCTTAGAGAAGATAAACAAAATTGACAAACCTTTAGCCAGACTCATTACAAAAAAGAGAGGACCGAAATTAATAAAATCAGAAATGAAAGAGGAGCAGGGACAACCGACACCGCTGAAATACAAAAAACTAAGAAATTACTATGAGCAACTGTATGCCAACAAATTTGACAACCTGGAAGAAATGGACAATTTTCTAGAGGCATACAACCTTCCAAGGCTAACTCAAGAAGAGACAGAAAACCTGAATAGACTGATTACCACCAAGGAAATTGAATCAGTAATCAACAATCTCCCAACAAACAAAAGCCCTGGACCAGATGGCTTTACAGGTGAATTTTACAGAACGTTCAAAAAGAATTGTCACCTATTCTCCTCAAACTCTTCCAAAAATCCAGAGGAGGAAGACTCCCAAACACTTTTACGAAGCCACTATCACCCTGATCCCAAAATCAGACAAAGACACCACAAAAAAGAAAACTACAGGCCGATATCGCTAATGAACATAGATGCAAAAATCCTCAACAAAATACTAGCAAACAGAATTCAGCAATATATTAAAAAGATTATACACCATGATCAAGTGGGACTCATCCCTGGTATGCAAGGGTGGTTCAACATCCGCAAATCAATTAATGTGATACACCACATTAACAAAATGAAAAATAAAAATCATATGATCATATCAATTGACGCAGAAAAAGCATTTGATAAAATTCAGCAGCCATTCATGATAAAAACCCTTAAAAAAGTGGAAATAGAGGATCATATCTCAACATAATAAAGGCCATATATGATAGACCCACAGCTAACATCATACTCAATGGGGAAAAGCTAAAACCATTCCCCTTAAGATCAGGAACAAGGCAAGGTTGCCCACTTTCTCCACTTCTATTCAACATAGTGCTGGAAGTTCTAGCCACAGCAATCAGACAAGAAAAGAAATAAAAGGCATCCAAATCGGTAAGGAGGAAGTAAAACTGTCATTATATGCAGATGATATGATACTATATTTAGAGAACCCTAAAGACTCCACCAAGAAACTATTAGAGCTGATAGATGAATTTAGTAAAGTAGCAGGATACAAAATTAATATTCAGAAATCAGTTGCATTTGTATATACCAATAATAAAACATCAGAAGGAGAAATTAAAAAGCAATTCCATTTACAATTGCTCCAAAGACTATAAAATACCTGGGAATAAATTTAACCAAAGAAGTAAAAGATCTGTACTCAGAAAATTATAAGACACTGAAGAAAGAAATGAAAGAAGATACAAATAGATGGAAACACATACCATGTTCATGGATAGGAAGAATTAATATAGTTAAAATGTCCATACTGCCTAAGGCAATATATATATTCAACGCAATTCCTATCAAACTACCAACGACATTTTTCACAGAAATAGAACATATAATCCTAAAATTTATATGGGATAACAAAAGACCCCGGATATCTTCAACAATCTTGAGAAATAAGAACAAAGTGGGAGGTATAACAATACCTGACTTCAAATTATACTACAAGGCTACAGTAATCAAAACAGCATGGTACTGGCATAAAAACAGACCCATAGATCAATGGAACAGAATAGAGAGTCCAGAAATAAATCCATGCCTATATGGCCATTTAATCTATGACAATGGAAGCAA
Source organism: Rhinolophus sinicus (assembly GCF_036562045.2). Classification (NCBI taxonomy): domain Eukaryota; kingdom Metazoa; phylum Chordata; class Mammalia; order Chiroptera; family Rhinolophidae; genus Rhinolophus; species Rhinolophus sinicus. The sequence goes on from NC_133755.1 coordinate 88,632,505, forward strand.
GAATGTACGGTGGGGTAAAGACAGTCTATTCAATAAATGGTGCTGGGAAACTTGGACAGACACATGCAAAAAGATGAAGCTGGATCACCTCCTTACACCACATACAAAAATAAATTCAAAATGGCTTAAAGATTTAAATGTAAGATCTGAAACCATAAAATTCCTAGAAGAAAATATAGGAAGAAACTTCACAGACATTACCCGGAGTAAGATTTTTACTGATATATCCTCAGGAGGGAAGTAAGAGAAAAAATAAACATGTGGGATTACATCAAACTAAAAAGCTTTTTCACAGCAAAGGAAACCATCAATAAAACAAAAAGGGATCCTACTGATTGGGAAAAGATATTTGCCAATGATATATCTGATAAGGGGTTAATATCACAAATTTATAAAAAACCTCACTCAATTCAACTCCAAAAAAACAAACAACCCAATTAAAAAATGGGCAGAGGACATGAAGAGACATTTTTCTAAAAAGGACACACAGATGGCAAACAGACATATGAAGAAATGTTCAACCTCACTAACCATCAGAGAAATGCAAATAAAAACCACAATGAGATACCACCTCACCCCAGTCAGGATGGCTATCATCAATAAATCAACAAACAACAAGTGCTGGAGAGGATGTGGAGAAAAGGGAACGCTGGTGCACTGTTGGTGGGAATGCAGATTGGTGCAGCCACTATGGAAAACAGTTTGGAGGTATCTCAAAAATCTGAAAATGGAACTACCTTATGATCCAGCAATCCCACTCCTAGGTATCTATCCGGAGAAATCCAAAACTCCAATTCAAAAATCTTTATGCACTCCTATGTTTATTGCAGCACTATACACAATAGCCAAGACCTGG